>NW_022294809.1:0-1049 GCF_002776525.5 Piliocolobus tephrosceles | reverse complement strand
ATGGCATTGAATCTATAAATAACCTTGGGCAGTATGGCCATTTTCACGATATTGATTCTTCCTATCCATGAGCATGGTATGTTCTTCCATTTGTTTGTGTCCTCTTTGATTTCACTGAGCAGTGGTTTGTAGTTCTCCTTGAAGAGGTCCTTTACATCCCTTGTAAGTTGGATTCCTAGGTATTTTATTCTCTTTGAAGCAATTGTGAATGGAAGTTCATTCCTGATTTGGCTCTCTGCTTGTCTGTTACTGGTGTATAAGAATGCTTGTGATTTTTGCACATTGATTTCGTATCCTGAGACTTTGCTGAAGTTGCTTATCAGCTTAAGAAGATTTTGGGCTGAGACGATGGGGTTTTCTAAATACACAATCATGTCATCTGCAAACAGGGACAATTTGACTTTCTCTTTTCCTAACAGAATACCCTTGATTTCTTTCTCTTGCCTGATTGCCCTAGCCAGAACTTCCAACACTATGTTGAATAGGAGTGGTGAGAGAGGGCATCCCAGTCTTGTGCCAGTTTTCAAAGGGAACTTTTCCAGTTTTTGCCCATTCAGTATAATATTAGCTGTGGGTTTGCCATAAATAGCTCTTATTATTTTGAGGTACGTTCCATCAATACCGAATTTGTTGAGCGTTTTTAGCATGAAGGGCTGTTGAATTTTGTCAAAAGCCTTTTCTGCATCTATTGAGATAATCATGTGGTTCTTGTCTTTGGTTCTGTTGATATGCTGGATTACGTTGATTGATTTGCGAATGTTGAACCAGCCTTGCATCCCAGGGATGAAGCCCACTTGATCATGGTGGATAAGCTTTTTGATGTGCTGCTGAAGCCGGTTTGCCAGTATTTTATTGAGGATTTTTGCATCGATGTTCATCAGGGAGATTGGTCTAAAATTCTCTTTTTTTGTTGTGTCTCTGCCAGGCTTTGGTATCAGGATGATGCTGGCCTCATAAAATGAGTTAGGGAGGATTCCCTCTTTTTCTATTGATTGGTATAGTTTCAGAAGGAATGGTACCAGCTCCTCCTTGTACCTCTGGTAGAATTC
>NW_022294808.1:0-1354 GCF_002776525.5 Piliocolobus tephrosceles | reverse complement strand
AAAGAGAAAGATGAAGAGAAAGAAAAACTATCAGCCAAGCACATGAATAATATAGTTGAAAAAATAACACACCAAACATGGTTTACAAGGAAGTGTAAAACATTTTAATATTCAGGACTTTATTAATGAAATTCATGGCATAGGGAAATTAAATAATTTTTTCACATAAAATATTTTTATAACATCACACATTTCTGAGATTAGATTTAAAAAGTTGTTAGACTCAAAAGAAAATGTCAGCATTAAGGAATACATGGTAATTTTAAAAAAGTAATCTCCAGCAACCATTATAATGCTGATATGTTAGAAAATTTCCACTGAATTCTACAACTGGAAAAGCCTGACTGCTGTCTTTGAAAGTATAAATCATTTACTAGAGATCTTTGTGAATAAAACTAGATAAATTATTAAGATGGTTAATTTTAGAAGAAAGGTAGAAAATTGTTGTTTAAAAAATTATATGATCATATACTCAAAAACTACTATTTAAGAAAATGTTATATAAACAGTTATGTGGACTGGGCATGGTAGTTCATACCTGTAATCCCAGTACTTTGGGAGCCCAAAGCAGGTGAATCACCTGAGGTCAGGAGTTCGAGACCAGCCAAGCCAACATGGTGAAACCCCATCGCTACTAAAAATGCAAACATTTGCCAGGCATGGTGGCGCATGCCTGTAATCCCAGCTACTGGGGAGGCTGAGGCAAGATAATTGCTTGAACCTGGGAGGCAGAGGTGGCAGTGAGCAGAGATTGCACCAGTACACTCCGGCATTGGCAATAGAGCGAGATTCTTGTCAAAAAAAAAAGCTAATGTGACTAACCTATTTATGAATGACAACAACATTATGTATATCAAGTAATATTAAAACAAAGAAACAACAATATGAACTAGAAATATTATAAGTAAAATAAATGAACACAATTATACAAAAAAAACTTAATTTCTAGTATTTAAGTGCAATTAAAATGAGATTGTTACCATTCAACATTTTGGCAAACATTGAAAAGTTTAGGGTACTTACACATTTGTAAGGGTGTACTATAACACATAGCAATATCTGATAAGAATTTATATCCTAAACATCAACCTATAAAGTGATGTATAATTACAGAACATCTATATTATGTCACAAGTTAGCAGTTTAAAAAATTAGACAGATCTATGTGAACTGGCTGAGAGATTTTTAAATAAACAGAAACAAGTTTCAAAGTTATGTTTGTGCATGTGTATGTCCACATATATAAAGAACTGCCCTGAAGGAGACACAAAAATGTTCATCGTACTCCTCAATTAAAAAGGGAATCTGATAGAGGAAACAAGTAAAGGAGAGGTCTGCTGCTTGCATTTTCTGC
>NW_022294807.1:0-1077 GCF_002776525.5 Piliocolobus tephrosceles | reverse complement strand
CTAACTGAATACCCTTGATTTCTTTCTCTTGCCTGATTGCCCTAGCCAGAACTTCCAACACTATGTTGAATAGGAGTGGTGAGAGAGGGCATCCCTGTCTTGTGCCAGTTTTCAAAGGGAACTTTTCCAGTTTTTGCCCATTCAGTATGATATTAGCTGTGGGTTTGTCATAAATAGCTCTTATTATTTTGAGGTACGTTCCATCAATACCGAATTTGTTGAGCGTTTTTAGCATGAAGGGCTGTTGAATTTTGTCAAAAGCCTTTTCTGCATCTATTGAGATAATCATGTGGTTCTTGTCTTTGGTTCTGTTGATATGCTGGATTACGTTGATTGATTTGCGAATGTTGAACCAGCCTTGCATCCCAGGGATGAAGCCCACTTGATCATGGTGGATAAGCTTTTTGATGTGCTGCTGAATCCGGTTTGCCAGTATTTTATTGAGGATTTTTGCATCGATGTTCATCAGGGATATTGGTCTAAAATTCTCTTTTTTTGTTGTGTCTCTGCCAGGCTTTGGTATCAGGATGATGTTGGCCTCATAAAATGAGTTAGGGAGGATTCCCTCTTTTTCTATTGATTGGAATAGTTTCAGAAGGAATGGTACCAGCTCTTCCTTGTACCTCTGGTAGAATTCAGCTGGGAATCCATCTGGTCCTGGGCTTTTTTTGGTGGGTAGGCTATTAATTGTTGCCTCAATTTCAGAGCCTGCTATTGGTCTATTCAGGCATTCAACTTCTTCCTGGTTTAGTCTTGGGAGAGTGTACGTGTCCAGGAAATTATCCATTTCTTCTAGATTTTCTAGTTGATTTGCGTAGAGGTGTTTATAGTATTCTCTGATGGTAGTTTGAATTTCTGTGGGGTCGGTGGTGATATCCCCTTTATCATTTTTTATTGCGTCTATTTGATTCCTCTCTCTTTTCTTCTTTATTAGCCTTGCTAGCAGTCTGTCAATTTTGTTGATCTTTTCAAAAAACCAACTCCTGGATTCATTGATTTTTTGGAGGGTTTTTTTTGTCTCTATCTCCTTCAGTTCTGCTCTGATCTTAGTTATTTCTTGCCTTCTGCTAGCTTTTG
>NW_022294806.1:0-1068 GCF_002776525.5 Piliocolobus tephrosceles | reverse complement strand
CACTGTAACTCTGTGAGGTGGATTCACACATCATGAAGAAGTTTCTCATAAAGCTTCTTTCTAGTTTTAATCTGAGGATATTTCCTTTGTCGCCATAGGCTTCAATGTGATCCAAAATCTCCCCTCTCAGATTCCCCAAAAACAGTACTACTAAACTGCTCCAAAAAAAAAAAAGAATGGTGTATCTCTGTGAGATGAATTCCCACATCAGAATGCTGTTTCTCAGAAAGCTTCTTTCTAATTTTTATCTTAGGATATTTTCTTTTTCACCATATTCCTCAACGTGCTCTGGAATATCCCATTGCAGATTCTATGATGAAAGGGTTAGGAAACTTCTCAATGAAAAGAACAGTGAAACTCTGTGAGATGAATTCACACATCACAAAGCAGTTTCAAAGAAACCTTCTTATGGCTTTTTATCTGAGGATATTTCCTTTGTCACCATAGGCTTCAATGCGCTACCAAATACCCTGTTGCAGATTCCATGAACAGCGTAATCAAACTGTGCAATGAAAAGAATGGTGTGACTCTGTGAGATGAATTCACATATCATGAAGCAGTTTCTCATAACACTTCTTTCAAATTTTTATCTGAGGATATTTCCTTTTTCACAATATGCCTCAATGCACTCCAAAATACCCCTTTGTGGATGCCACAAAAACCATGTTAGCGAACTGCTCCATGAAAAGAAAGGTGTAACTCTGTGAGATGAACACACACAGATGAACTTTCCCAGAAAGCTTCTCTCTGGTTTTTATCCGAGGATATTTCCTTCGTCACTATAGGTGTCAATGTCATACAAAATATCCCTTATCAGATTCCCCAAAAACAGTTCTACCAAACTGATCCATGAAAAAGAAGCTGTAACTCTGTGAGATGAATTCACAAATCAGAAAGCAGTTTCTCAGAAACCTTCTTTCTAGCTTTTATCTGAGGATATTTCCTTTTTAACCCTAGGCCTCAATACGCTTGTGAATATCCCTTTGCAGATTCCATGGAAACAGTGTTAACAAACTTCTCCATGAAAAGAAAGGTGTAAATCTGTGAGATGAATTTACACATCACAAT
>NW_022294805.1:0-15471 GCF_002776525.5 Piliocolobus tephrosceles | reverse complement strand
GATGTCTGAATTCACCTCACAGCGTTACACCTTTATTTTCATGGAGCAGTTTGCTAATACTGTTTTCATTTTATCTGCAAAGGGATATTTGGGAGCACATTGAGGCCTATGTTGGAAAAGGAAATATATTCCGACAAAAACTAGAAAGAAGATTTTTGAGAAACTGCTTTGTGATGTGTCAATTCATCTTGCAGAGATACACCGTTCATTTCATTGAGCAGTTTGATAACACTGTTTTTGTGGAGTCTGCAAAAGGATATTTGAGAGTGCATTGGAGCCTATGGTGACAAAGGAAATATCCTAAGTTAAAAACTAAAAAGAAGCTTTCTAAGAAACTGCTTTGTGTTGTGTCAATTCATTTCACAGAGTTACATCTTTCTTTCCATGGAGCAGTTTGGTAGCACAGTTTTTGGGGAATCTGAGAAGGGATATTCTGGTTCGTGTTTAAGCTTATGGTGACAAAGGAAATATCCTCAGATAAAAACTAGAAAGAAAGTTTCTGAGAACCTTCTTTGTGATGTGTATATTCATCTCACAGAATAACATCTTTTTTTCATGGAGCAGCTTTCTAACACTGTTTTCCTGGAATCTCCAAAGGGAGATTTTGGAGCGAGTTGAGTCCTATGCTGAAAAAGGAAAATCTTCACATAAAATCTGGAAGGAAACTTTCTGAGAAACTGCTCTGAGACTTGTGAATTCATCTGACAGAGTTACACTGTTCTTTTCATTGAGAAGTTTTCTAACAGTTTTGTCATGGAATCTGCAATAGGATATTCAGGAGTACATTGAGGAACACGGAGAAAAAAGAAATATCCTCAGATAAAAACTAGAAAGAAGCTTTCTGAGAATCTGCTTTGTGATGTGTGAATTCATCTTATAGAGTTACACCACTCTTTTCATGAGAAGTTTGGTAGCACTGTTTTTGGGGAATGTGAAAAGGCACGTTTTGAATTACATTGAGGCTTATGGTGACAAAGGAAATATCCTCAGATAAAAACTAGAAAGAAGCTTTTTGAGAAACTGCTTTGTGATGTGTGAATTCATCTCATAGTTACAGGATTCTTTTCTTGGAGCAGTTTGCTAACACTCTTTCTGTGGAATCTGCAATAGGATATTTTGGAGTGCATTGATGCCTGGCATGAGAAAGGAAATATCCTCAGCAAAACCCAAAAAGAATGTTTCTGAGAAACTGTTCTGTGATGTGTGAATTCCCCTAATAGGTTTACACCTTTCTTTTCATTTAGCAGTTTTCTAACACCATTTGCATGGAATCTGCAGAGAGATATTCACGAGTGTGTTGAGGACTATAGTGAAAAAGGAAATATCCCCAGAAAAAAATTAGAAAGAAGCTGTCTGACAACCTACTTGGGGATTTGTGAATTGATCTCATAGAGTTACATGATTCTTATCATGGAGCAGTTTGGTAGCACTTTTTTGGGAGAATCTGAAGAGGGATATTTGGATCACATTGAAACCTATGGTGAAAATGAATTATCCTCATATAAAAAGTAGAAAGAAGCTCTCTGAGAAACCGCTTTGTGATGTGTGAATTCAACTCACAGAATTACACGATTCTTTTCGTGGATCAGATTGGTAGCACTGTTTTTGGGGGAATCTGAGAAGGGATATTTTGAATTGCATTGAAGCCTATGGTGACAAAGGAAATAATCTCAGTTAAAAAGTAGAAATAAGCTTAATGAGAAACTGCTTTGTGATGTGTGAATTCATCTCACAGACTTGCATGATTCTTTTCTTGCAGCAGTTTGCTAACACTATTTTCAAATAATCTGTAATAGGATATTTGGGAGTGTGTTGAAGTGTATGGTGACAAAGGAAATTTCCTTAGACAAAAAACAAAAAGAAGCTTTCTGAGAAACTGTTTTGTGATGTGTGAATTCAACTCACAGAGTTACACTGTTCTTTTCATTGAGCAGTTTGCTAACACTCTTTTCTTGGAATCTGAAATCTGATATTTCGGAGCACATTGCAGCTTTTTGTGACAAGGGAAATATAATCAGATACAAACTGGAAAGAAGCTTTCTGAGGAACCACTCTGTGATGTGTTAATTCATCTCACAGAGTTACATGATACATTTCTTGGATCAGTTTGGTAGCACTGTTTTTGGGGAATCTGAGAAGGGATATTTTGGATTGCACCAAAGCCTATGGTGACAAGGGAAATATCCTCAGATAAAAACTAGAAAGGATCTTTCTGAGAAAGTACTTTCTGATGTGTGAATTCACCTCATAGAATTACACCTTTCTTTTCATGGAGCAGTTTGCTAACAGTGTTTTCAAGGAATCTGCAAAGGCATATTTGGGTGCACATGGAGGATTATGGTGAAAAAGGAATTGTCCTCTGATAAAAACCAAAAAGAATATTTCCGTTAAACTGGTTTGTGATGTGTGAATTCATCTCACAGAGCTACATGGTTCTTTTCATTGAGAAGTTTGCTAACACTTTTTTTTTTTTTTTAAGACAGAGTCTCACTCTCTCACCCATGCTGGAGTGCAGCGGCTGGATCTCAGCTCACTGCAATCTCCACCTCCCGGGTTTATGTCATTCTCCTGCCTCAGCCTCCAGAGTAGCTGGGACTACAGGTGCCTGCCACCTCGCCTGGCTAGTTTTCTGTATTTTTTAGTAGAGACGGGGTTTCACCATGTTAGCCAGGATGGTCTTGATCTCCTGACCTCGTGATCCACCCATCTCGGCCTCCCAAAGTGCTGGGATTACAGGCTTGAGCCACCACGCCAGTCCTGCTAACACTTTCTTCGTGAAATTTGCAATGGGACATTCGTGAGTTCATTGGGGCCTAAGGTGAAAAATGAAATATCCTTAGACAAAATATAGAAAGAAGCTTTCTTAGAAACTGGTTTGTGATTTGTAAATTCATCTCATGGAGTTATGCCATTATTTTCATTGAGCAGTTTGATAACACGTTTTTTTCATGCAAACTGCAATGGGATATTTTGGAGTGCATTGAAGCTTATGGTAACATAGGAAATACACTCACAGAAAAAGTAGAAAGAGGCTTTCTGAGAAACTGCTTTGTGATGTGTGAATTCATCTCACAGAGTAACATCTTTCTTTTCATGGAGCACTTTACTAACACGGTTTTTGTGGAATCTCCAACAGGATATTTGAGAGCGCATTGAAGCCTATGGTGACAAAGGAAATATCCTGAGATAAAAACCAAAAAGACGATTTCTGAGAAACTGTTGTGATGTGTGAATTTATCCCAGCGTGTCATACTGTTCTTTTTATTGAGCTGTGTGCTCACACTGTTTTCTATGAATCTGCAATGGGATTTCTTGGAGTGCATTGAAGCTGATGGTGTCATAGGAAATATACTAATAGAAAAAGAAGAAAGAAGCTTTCTGAGAAATCACTTTGTGATGTGTTAATTCATCTCACAGAGTTACAGAATTCTATTCATGAATCAGTTTGGTAACACAGTTTTTGGGGAATCTGACAAGGACTATTTCAGATCACGTTGAAGCCTATCTTTACAAAGGAAATATCCTCAGATAAAAACTAGAAAGAAGGTTTCTGAGAAAGTTCTCTGTGATGTGTGAATTCATCTCACAGAGTTACACTTTTCTTTACATGGAGCCATTTGCTAACACTGTTTTCATGGAATCTGGAAAGGGATATTTTGAGGGGCTTTCAGGGCCATGGAGGAAAACTAAATATCCTCAGATAAAAGCTAGAAAGAAGCTTTCTGAGAAACTGCATTCTGATGTGTAAATTAATCTCACACAGTTACACTGTACTTTTCATTGAGCGGTTTGGGAACACTGTTTTCATGCAATCTGCAAAGGGATATTTGGGAGTGCATTGAGGTCTATAGTGAAAAAGGAAATATCCTCATATAAAAACCAGAAAGAAGTTTTCTGAGAAACTGCTTTGTGATGTGTGAGTTCATCTCACAGAGTTACACCGTTCTTTTCATTAAGCTGTTTAATAACACTGTTTTCGAGGAATCTGCAATAGTATGGGAGCGTGTTGAAGTCTATGGTTACAAAGGAAACATCCTCAGATAAAAACAAAAAGAAACTTTCTGAGAAACTGCTTTGTGATGTGTGAGCTCATCTCACAAAGTTACACTGTTCTTTTCATTGATCAGTTTGACAACACTGTTTTCTTGGAATCTGTATGGGGACATTTTGGAGAACATTGAAGCTTATGGTGACAAAGGAAATATCCACATACAAAAACTAGACAGAAGCTTTCTGAGAAACTGCTTTTTATTTGTGTATTCAACTCATAAAGTTACACCATTCCTTTCATTGAGCTGTTTGATCACACTCTTTTCATGGAATCTGCAAAGGGATATTTGGGAGAACATTGAGGTCTATGGTGAAAAAGGAAATATCCTCAGATAAAAAACAGAATCTGACTGAGAAACTGCATTGTGATGTGTGAATTCATCACACAAAGTTGCACTGTTCTTTTCTTTAAGCAGTTTGCTAACTCTGTTTTCTTGGAATCTGCAATGGGATATGGTGGAGTGGTTTGAAGTTTAATTTGACAAAGGAAACATTCTCATATAAAAACTAGAAAGAAGCTTTCTGAGAAAGCACTTTGTGATGTGCTAGTTTATCTCACAGAGTTACATGATTCTTTTCATGGATCAGTTTGGTAGCACTGTTTATGGCAAATTTGAGAAGGGATATTTTGGATTTCAGTGAAGTCTATGGTGACAGAGGAAATATCCTCAGATGAAAACTAGAAAGAAGCTTTCAGAGAAAATTACTTGTGATTCGTGTAGTCATCTCACAGAGTAACACCTTTCTTTCCATGGATCAGTTTGCTAACACTATTTTTTTTGGAATCTACAAAGGGATATTTGGGAGAGAGTTGAGGCCTCTGGTGAAAAAGGAAATATCCTCAGGTAAAAACTAGATAGAAGGTTTCTGAGAAACTGCATTGTGATGTGTGAATTCATCTCACAGAGTTACACCATTCTTTTCATGGAGCAGTTTGCTAGCACTGTTTTCAGGGAATCTGAGAAGGGATATTTTGGATCACATGGAAGCCTATGGTGACAGAGGAAATATCCTCAGACAAAATCTAAAAAGAAGCTTTCTGAGAAACTGCATTGTGATGTGTAAATTAATCTCACAGGTTTACACCTTTCTTTTCATGGAGAAGTTTGCTAACACTGTTTCCATGGAATCTGCAAAGGGATATTCACGAGCGTATTGAGGCCTAGAGTTAAAAAGGAAATATCCTCAGATAAAAGCTAGAAAGAAGGTTTCTGAGAAACTGCTTTCTGATTTGTGAATTCATCTCACAGAGTTACAGCTTCTTTTTCATGGAGCAGTTTGGTAGAACTGTTTTTGGGGAATCTGATAAGGGATATTTTGTATGACATTGACACCTATAGTGATGAAGGAAATATCCTCAGATAAAAACCAGAGAGAAGCTTTCTGGGAAAGTTCTCTATGAAGTGTGTGTTCATCTCACAGAGTTACATCTTTCTTTTCATGGAGCAGTTCGCTAACACGGTTTTTGTGCATCTACAAAGGGGTATTTTGGAGCGCATTGAGGCATATTGTGAAAAAGGAAATATCCTCAGATAAAAATTTGAAAGAAGTTTTATGAGAAACTGCTTCATGATATGTGAATTCATCTCACAGAGTTACACCATTCTTTTAATTGCACAGTTTGATTACACTGTTCATGGAATCTGCAACAGGGTATTTGGTAGCACATTGAAGCCTATGGTGACAAAGGAAATATCCTCAAATAAAAAGCCGTAAGAAGGTTTCTTTGAAACTGCTTTGTGATGTGTGAATTCATCTCACAGAGTTTCACTGTTCTTTTCATTGAGAAGTTTCCTAAGCCTTTCATCGTAGAATCTGCAATGGGATATTCCAGAGCATATTGAGGAATGTGGTGAAAAAGAAAATATCCTAAGATAAAAATTAGAAAAAAGCTTTCTGAGAAACAGCACTCTGATGTGGGAATTCATCTCACAGAGATACACCATTCTTTTTTTTCTTGGAGCAGTTTAGTAGTACTGTTTTTGGGGAATCTGAGAGGGGATATTTTGGATCACATTGAGGCCTATGGTGACAAAGGAAATATCCTCAGATTAAAACTAGAAAGAAGCTTTACGAGAAACTTCTTCATGATGTGTGAATCCACCTCACAGAGTTACAGTGTTCTTTCATTGAGAACTTTGCTAACACTTTTTTGGTGTAATCTGCAATGGTATACTTGGGAACAGATTGAGGAATATGGTGAAAGAGAAAATATCCTCAGATTAAAAACTAGAAAGAAACTTCCTGAGAATTAGATTTATGATGTGGGAATTCATCTCACAGAGTTACACCATTCTTTTCATGGAGCAGTTTAGTAGCACTCTTTTTTAGGAATCTGAGAGGGGATATTTTGGATCATATTGAAGCCTGTGGTGACAAAGGAAATATCCTCAGATTACAACTCTAAAGAAGCTTTCTGAGAACCTGCTTTGCAATATGTGAATTCATCTTACAGTGTTACACCATTGTTTTCATTGAGCAGTTTGATAACATTCTTCTCGTGGAATCTGCGGTATGATATTTGAGTGTGCATTGAGTCCTCTAGTGACAAAGAAAATATTCTCAGTAAAAACTAGATATAAGCTTTCTGAGAAACTGCTTTGTGATGTGTGAATTATCTTACAGAGTTACACAGTTCTTTTCAATCAGCAGTTTGATAACACTGTTTTCGTGGAATCTGTAATACTATATTTGGAGGCACTTTGAAGCCTACATTGACAAAGGAAATATCCTCAGATTAACACCAAAAGGAAGCTTTCTAGAAACTGCTTTGTGATGTGTGAATTCATCTCACAGAGTTACACTATTCTTTTCATTGTGAAGTTTGCTAACACTTTTGTCTTGGAATCTGCAATGGGATATTTGGGAGCACTCTGAGGAATATGGTGAAAAAGAAAATATTCTCAGATAAAAGCTAGAAAGAAGCTTTCTGAGAAACAGGTTTGGGATGTGTGAATTCACCTCACAGAGTTACACTGCTGTCTTCATTGAGTAGTTTGCTAACACTGTTTTCTTTGAATCTGCAATGTGACATTTTGGAGTGAATTGAATATGATGGTGACAAAGATATATCCTCAGAGAAAACCTAGAAAGAAGGTTTCTAAGAAACTGCTTTCTGATTTATGAATTCATGTCACAGGGTTACAGTTTTTTTTTTTCTTGTATCAGTTTGGAAGAACTGTTCTTGGGGGAATCTGAGAAGGTTTATTTTGTATCATATTGACACCTATGGTGACAAAGGAAATATCCTCAGATAATAAATAGAAGGAAGATTTCTGAGAAAGTTCTTTGTGATGTGTGAGTTCATCTCACAGAGTTGCAATTTTTTTTTCATGGAGCAGTCTGGTAACACTGTTTGCATGGAATCTGCAAAGGGATATTTGGGAGGGCACTGAGGCCTATAGTGAAAAAACTAGACAGAAGCTTTCTGAGAAACTGCTTTGTGATGTGTGGATTCCATTCACATAATTACACTCTTCCTTTCATTGGGCAGTTTGTTAACACTGCTTTCTTGGAATCTGCAATGAGATATTTTGGAGCACATTGAAACTTATTGTGAAAATGGAAATATCCTCAGACAAAAAGTAGAAAGATACTTTCTAGAAACTGCTTTCTTATTTGTGAATACATCTCACAGAGTTATATGATTCTTTTCATGGAACAGATTGGTAGCACTGTTTGTAGGGAATCTGAAAAGGGATATTTTGGATCGCATTGAAGCCTTTGATGAGAAAGAAAATATCCTCAGATAAAAACTATAATGAAGCTTTCTGAGAAAGTTCTTTTTGATGTTTGAATTCATCTCACAGAGTTGCACCTTTGTTTTCATGGAGCAGTCTGGTAACATTGTTTGCGTGGAATCTGTAAAGGGATATTTGGGAGCACACTGAGGCCTATCATTAAAAAAGAAATATCCTCAGGTAAAAACTAGAAAGAAGCTTTATGAGAAACTGTTTTTTGATGTGTAAATTCATATCAAAGAGTTACACCATTCTTTTCATTGAGCAGTTTGATAACCAGTTTTCATGGATTCTGCAATAGGATATTTTGGAGAACATTGAAGCCTATGGTGAGAGAGGAAATATACTCAGATAAAAACCAAAAAGGAACTTTCTGAGGAACTGCTTTGTGATGTGTGAATTCATCTCACAGGATTACACTGCTTTTCTCATTGAGCTGTTTGCTAACACTGTTTACTTGCAATCTGCAATGGGATATTTTGGAGCACATTGAAGTTTTTGGTGACAAAGGAAATATTCTCATATAAAAACTAGAAATAAGCTTTGGCAGAAATTGCTTTGTGATGTGTTCATTCATCTCACTGTGTTACAAGACATTTTTTGTGGGTCAGTTTTTTTGCACTGTTTTTGGGGAATCTGAGAAGGGATTGTTTGGATCCCATTGAAGCCTATGGTGACTAAGAAACTGTCCTCAGATAAAAACTGGTAAGAAGCATTATGACAAAATTCTTTGTGATGTGTGAATGCATCTCAAAGAGGTACACCTACTTTTTATAGGACAGCTTCTAACACTGTTTTCATGAAATCTGCAAAGGGACATTTTGGAGTGCTTTGAGGCCTATAATGGAAAAGGAAATATCCTCAGACAAAAAAGAGAATGAAGTTTTCTGAAAACCTGCTTCATGATGTGGATTCATCTCAGAGCGCTACACCATTCTTTTCAATGAGCAGTTTGATAACACTTTTCTTGTGGAATCTGTAATAGGATATTTGGGAGTGCAATGAAGCCTGTGGTGACAAAGGAAATATCCTCAGATAAAAAGGAAAAGGAAGCTTTCTGAGAAACTGTGTTGTGTTGTGTCAATTCAACTCACAGAGTTGCACTCTTCTTTTCATTGACCAGTTTGCTAACACTGTTTTCTTGGAATCTGCAAAAGGATATTTTGGACCACATTGAAGCTAATGGTGACAAAGAGAATATCCTCAGGAAAAAAACTAGAAAAAAGCTTTCTGAGAAACTGCTTTGTGATTTCTGAATTCATCTCACAGAGTTACATGATTCCTTTCATGGAACAGTTTAGTAGTAATTTTTGGGGGGAATCTGAAAAGGGATATTGTGGATCACCTTGAAGCCTATGGTGACAGTGGAAATATCCACAGATGAAAATTATAAAGAAGCTTTCTGAGAAACTTGTTCATGATGTGGGAATCCATCTCACAGTGGTACCCCTTTCTCTCATGGAGCAGTTTGCTGACACTGTTTTCGTGTAATCTGCAAAGGGATATTTTGGAGCACATTGAGGCCTATGGTGAAAATGGGAAATATCCTCAGATAAAAACTAGAAAGAAGCTTTTTGAGAAACGCTTTGTGATGTGTGGACTCATTTAACAGAGTTACACTGTTTTTTTTTTTTTTTTTTTTTTTTTTCATTTAGAAGTCTGCTTACAGTGTTTTCTTGGAATCTGCAATGGGATATTTCAGAGTCCATTGAAGCTTATGGTGACAAAGAAAATATCCTCAAACAAAAACTAGAAGGACGCATTCTGAGAAACTGCTTTGTGATTTCTGAATTCATATCACAGAGTTACATTATCCCTTTCATGGAACAGTTTGGTAGCACTGTTTTGCAGGAATCTGAGAAGGAATATTTTGGATCGCATTGAATCCTATGGTGACAAAATAATTATACTCAGATAAAAATTATAAAGAAGCTTTCTGAGAAATTTCTTTGTGATGTGGAAATTCATCTCACAGGGTTACCCCTTTCTTTTCATGGAGCAGTATGCTAACACTGTTTTTGTGGAATCTGCAAAGGGATATTTGGGAGCAAATTGAGGCCTGTGGTGAAAAATGATATATCCTCAGATAAAAACTAGAAAGAAGCTTTCTGAGAAACTGCTTTCGGTTTATGAATTCATGTCACTGTGTTACATGACCCTTTTCATAGAGCAGTTTGGTAGCACTGTTTATGCAAAATCTGAGAATGGATGTTTTGGATCACATTGAAGCCTAAGATGATAAAGGAAATATCCTCAGATAAAACTGGAAAGAAGCTTTCTGAGAAACTGCTTTTGATGTGTGAATTCATCTCACAGAGTTACACTGCTCTCTTCATTGAGCAGTTTGATAACACTGTTTTCTTGGAATGTGCAATAGGATATTAGGGATCACATTGAAGCCTATGGTGACAAAGGTAATATCCTCAGATCAAAACTAGAAAGAAGTTTTCTGAGAAAGCTCCTTGTGATGTGTGAATTCACCTCAAAGAGTTACACCTTTCTTTTCATGAATCAGTTTACTAACACTATTTTTATGGGATATGCAAAGGGATATTTTGGAGCATATTGATGCCTATGGTTAAAAAGGAATTATCCTCAGATAAAAACTAGAAAGAAGCTTTCTGAGAAACTTCTTTGTAATGTGTGAATTCATCTCACAGAGTTACACTGTTCTTTTCATTGAGCAGTGTGCTAATACTATTTTCTTGGAATCTGCAATGGGATATTTGGAGCACATTGAAGCTGATGGTGGCAAAGGAAATACCTCAGACAAAAACTGTAAAGAAGCTTTCTGAGAAACTGCTTTGTGATTTGGGAATTCATCTCACAGAGTTACACGATTTTTTTCAGAGCGCAGTTTGGTATCACTGTTTTTGGGGAATCTGAGAAGAGATATTTTGGATCACATTAAAGCCTGCGGTGGCAAAGGAAATATACTCTGATAAAAATTATAAAGAAGTTTTCTGAGAGGCTACTTTGTGACGTTGGAATTCATCTCACCGTGTTGCACCTTTCTTTTCATGGAGCAGTTTGCTAACACTGTTTTCGTGGAATCTGCAATGGAATATTTCTCAGTGCATTGAAGCTTATGGTGACCAAGGCAGTATCTTCACATAAAAACAAGAAAGAAGCTTTGTGAGAAACCACTTTGTGATGTGTTAATTCATCTCACAGAGTTACATGATTCTTTAAATGGATCATTTTGGTAGCACTGTTTTAGGGGAAACTGAGAAGGTATATTTTGGATCACATTGATACTTGTGTTGACAAAGCAAAGATACTCAGATAAAAACTAGAAAGAGACTTTCTGAGAACGTTTTTAGTGAAGTGTGAATTCATCTCACAAAGTTACACCGTTCTTTTCATTGAGCACTTTGCTAAAACTGTTTTTGTGGAATCTGAAATAGGATATTTGGGAGTGCTTGAAGTCAATGGTGGCAAAGAAAGTATAATCAGATAAAAACCAAAAGGAAGCTTTCTGAAAAACTGCTTTGTGACGTGTGAACTCATTCCACAGACTTACACTGATCTTTTCATTGAGCAGTTTGCTCACACTGTTTTCTTGGAATCTGCAATGGGAAGTTTCGGAGCATATTGAAGCTTATGGTGATAAAAGAAATATCCTCAGAAAAAAGCTAGAAAGAGGTTTGTTGAGAAACTGCTTTGTGATGTGTGAATCCATCTCACAGAGGTACAAGATACTTTTCATGCAGCAGTTTGGTCGCACTGTTTTTGGGGGATCTGAGAAGGGATATTTTGGATTGCCTTAAAGCCTATGGTGACAAAGGAAATATTCTCAGATAAAAACTAGAAAGAAGCTTTCTGAGAAACTTCTTCATGATGGGTGAATTCATCTCACAGAGTTACACCTTTCTTTTCATGGAGCAGTTTGCTATGACTGTTTTCGTGGAATTTGCAAAGGGATATTTACGAGTGCTTTGAGTCCTAAGGTGAAAAAGGAATTATCCTCAGAAAAAACTGGAAAGAAGCTTTCTGAGAAATTGCTTTGTGATGTGTGAATTCAACTCAGAGTTACACTGTTATTTTCAGTGAGCCGTTTTCAAACACTGTTTTCTTGGAATCTGCAATGGGATATTTCTGAGTGCCTTGAAGCTTGGTGTGACAAAAGAAATATCATCATATAAAAACTAGAAAGAAGCTTTCAGAGAAACTGCTGTGTGATGTTTTAATTCATCTCCTGGATTTACACAATTCTTTTCATGGATCAGTTTGGTAGCACTGTTGTTGGGGAATCTTAGAAGGGATATTTTGGTTCACATTGAAGCCTATGGTGACAAAGGAAATATCCTCAGATAAAATCTAGAAAGAAACTTCCTGATAAAGTTCTTTTTGACATGTGAATTCATCTCACAGAGTTACATCTTTCTTTTCATGGAACAGTTTGCTAACACTGTTTTCGTGGAATCTGCAAAGGAATATTTGAGAGCGCATTGGGGCATATAGTGAAAAAGGAAATATCCTCAGATAAAAACTAGAAATAAGCTTTCTGAGAAACTGCTTTGTGGTTTATGAATTCATCTCAGAGTGTTACACGATTCTTTTCATGGAACAGTTTCATTGCACTGTTATGCGAAATCTGAGAAGGGATGTTCTGGATCACATTGAGGCCTATGGTGACAAAGGAAATATCCTCAGATAAAAACTGGAAACAAGTTTCTGAGAAACTGCTTTTGATGTGTGAATTCATCTCACAGAGCTACGCCATTCTTTTCATTGAGCAGTTTGATAGCACTGTTTTCTTGGAATGTGCAATAGGATATTATGGATCACATTGAAGTCTATGGTGGGAAAGGTAGCATCCTCAGATAAAAACTAGAAAGAAGCTTTCTGAGAAAGTTCCTTGCAATGTGTGAATTCATTTCAAAGAGTTACACCTTGGCTTTCATGGAGCAGTTTGCTAACACTGTTTTCGTGGAATCTGCAAAGGGATATTTGGGAGCGAATTGATGCCTATGGTGAAAAAGGAGTTGTCCTCAGGTAAAAACTAGAAAGAAGCTATCTGAGAAAGTACTTTGTGATGTGTGAATTCATCTCACAGAGTTATACCTTAGTTTTCATGAATCAATTTGCTTACACGGTTTTCATGCAATCTGCAAAGGGATATTTGGGAGCGCATTGAGACATACAGTGAAATGCCCTCATAGAAAAACTAGAAAGAAGCTTTCTGAGAATCTGTTTTGTGATGTTTGAATTCAAGGCACAGAGTTACATTGTTCTTTTCGTGGAACATTTTGCTAACACTGTTTTCTTGGAATCTATAATGGCATATTTTGGAGCGTATTGAAACTTATGGTGACAAAGAAAATATCCACATGTAAAAACTAGAAAGAAGCCCTCTGAGAAGCTGCTTTATGATATGTTAATTCATCTCACAGAGTTACACAATTCCTTTCATGGATCAGTTTTGTAGCACTGTTTTTGGGGAATTTGACAAGGGCTATTTTGGATTGCCATGAAGCCTATGGTGACTAAGGAAATATGCTCAAATTAAAACAAGAAAGAAGCTTTCTGAGAAAATTTTTTGGGATGTGTGAATTCATCTCAAAGAGTTTTCTTTTCATGGAGCAGTTTGCAAACACTGTTTTCGTGGAATCTGCAAAGGGATATTTGGGAGCGCATTGAGGCCTATGGTGAAAAAGGAAATATCCTCAAATAAAAAATAGAAAGAAACTTTCTGAGAAACTGCTTTGCGATGTGTGAAATCATCTCACAGTGTTACACTGCTCTTTTCATTGAGGAGTTTGCTAACACTGTTTTCTTGGAATCTGCAATGGGATATTTCAGAGTGCATGGAAGCTTATGGTGACAAACAAAATATCCTCATATAAAACTAGAAAGAAACTTTCTGAGACACTACTTTGTGATGTGTTAATTCATCTCACAGTGTTACACAATTCCTTTCAAGGGGCAGTATGGTAGCACAGTTTTGGGAAATCTGAGAAGGGATATTTTGGATTGCATTGAAACCTATGGAGACTAAGGAAATATCCTCAGATCAAAAATGGAAGGAAGCTTTCTGAGAAACTTCTTCATGATGTGTGAATGTATCTCACAGAGTTACACCTTTATTTTTATGGATCAGTTTGCTAACACTGTTTTCATGGGATCTGCAAAGGGACATTTTTAAGTGCTTTGAGGCCTATAGTGAAAAAGGAAATATCCTCAGAAAAAAAATGAGAGAGAAGCTTTCTGAGAAACTGCATTGGGATGTGTGAATTCACCACACAGAGCTACACCATTCTTTTCAATGAAAAATTTGATAACACTTTTCACATGGAATCTGCAATAGGATATTTGGGAGGGCATTGAAGCTTATGGTGACAAAGGAAACATCCTCAGATGAAAACCAAAGAGAAGCTTTCTGAGAAACTGCATTGTGATGTGGAAATTCATCACACAGAGTTACACTGTTCTTTCCATTAAGTAATTTGCTAACACTGTTTTCTTGGAATCTGCAATGGGATATTTCAGAGCACATTGAAATTTATTGTGAATAAGGAAATATCCTCAGACAAAAATTAGAATGATACTTTCTGAGAAACTGCTTTATGATGTGTTAATTCATCTCACAGAGTTACAAGATTATTTTCATAAATCAGTTTGATAGCACTGTTTATGGGGAATCTGAATTGGTTGTTTTGGATCACATTGAAGTCTATGGTGAAAAAGGAAATATCGTCAGATAGAAACTAGAAAGAAGCTTTCTGAGAAAGTTCATAGAGTTGCGTGAATTGATCTCATAGATTTACACGTTTATTTTCGTGCAACAGTTTGCCAACACTGTTTTTGTGGAATCTGCAAAGCGATATATTGGAGTGCATTGAGGCCTAAGGTGATAAAGGAAATACCCTCAGATAAAAACTAGATAGAAGCATTCTGAGAAACTGTTTTGTGATGTGTGAATTCATCTCAGAGAGTTACACTGTTTATTTCATTGTGCACTTTGCTAATCGTGTTTTCTTGGAATCTACAATGGGATATTTCTGAGCACATTGAAGCTTATGGTGACAAAGGAAATATCCTCATATAAAAACGAGAAAGAAGCTTTCTGAGAAACGGCTTTATGATGTGTTAATTCTTCTCACGGAGTTACATGATTCTTTTCATGGATAAATTTGTTAGCACGGTTTTTGGGGAATCGAGAACACTTTGAAGCCAATGGTGACTAAGGAAATATCTTCAGAAAAAAAATAGAATGAACCTTTCTGAGAAAGTTCTTTGTGATTTGTGAATTCATTTCAGAGAGTTACAGCTTTATTTTCATGGAGCAGTTGCTAACACAGTTTTCATGGAATCTGCAAAAGATTTTTTCGAGCACTTTGTGGCCTATTTTGAAAAAGGAAATAACCTCATAGAAAAATCAGGAAGAAGCTTTCTGAGAAATTCCTTTGTGATGTGTGAATTCAACTCACAGAATTACACTGTTCTTTTCATTAAACAGTTTGCTAACACTGTTTTCTTGGTATCTGCAAAGGCATATTTTGGAGCCTATTGAAGCCTATTGTTAAAAATTAAATATCTTCAGATAAAAACTGGAAAGAAACTTTCTGAGAAACTCCTTTGTGATTTGTGAATTCATCTCACAGAGTTACATGATCCTTTCAATGGATCCGTTTGATAGCACTGTTTTTGGGGAATCTGAGAAGGGATATTTTGGATC
>NW_022294804.1:0-1065 GCF_002776525.5 Piliocolobus tephrosceles | reverse complement strand
TTTACATCCCTTGTAAGTTGGATTCCTAGGTATTTTATTCTCTTTGAAGCAATTGTGAATGGAAGTTCATTCCTGATTTGGCTCTCTGCTTGTCTGTTACTGGTGTATAAGAATGCTTGTGATTTTTGCACATTAATTTTGCATCCTGAGACTTTGCTGAAGTTGCTTATCAGCTTAAGAAGATTTTGGGCTGAGACGATGGGGTTTTCTAAGTATACAATCATGTCATCTGAAAACAGGGACATTTTCACTTCTTCTTTTCCTAACTGAATACACTTGATTTCTTTCTCTTGCCTGATTGCCCTAGCCAGAACTTCCAACACTATGTTGAATAAGAGTGGAGAGAGAGGGCATCCCTGTCTTGTGCCAGTTTTCAAAGGGAATTTTTCCACTTTTTGCCCATTCAGTATGATATTAGCTGTGGGTTTGTCATAAATAGCTCTTATTATTTTGAGGTACGCTCCATCAATACCGAATTTATTGAGCGTTTTTAGCATGAAGGGCTGTTGAATTTTGTCAAAAGCCTTTTCTGCATCTATTGAGATAATCATGTGGTTCTTGTCTTTGGTTCTGTTTATATGCTGGATTACGTTTATTGATTTGCGAATGTTGAACCAGCCTTGCATCCCAGGGATGAAGCCCACTTGATCATGGTGAATAAGGTTTTTGATGTGCTGCTGAATCTGGTTTGCCAGTATTTTATTGAGGATTTTTGCATCAATGTTCATCAGGGATATTGGTCTGAAATTCTCTTTTTTGGTTGTGTCTCTGCACGACTTTGGTATGAGGATGATGTTGGCCTCATAAAATGAGTTAGGGAGGATTCCCTCTTTTTCTATTGATTGGAATAGTTTCAGAAGGAATGGTACCAGCTCCTCCATGTACCTCTGGTAGAATTCAGCTGTGAATCCATCTGGTCCTGGGCTTTTTTTGGTGGGTAGGCTATTAATTGTTGCCTGAATTTCAGAGCCTGCTATTGGTCCATTCGGGGATTCAACTTCTTCCTGGTTTAGTCTCAGGAGAGTGTAAGTGTCCAGGAAATTATCCATTTCTTCTAGATTTTCT
>NW_022294803.1:0-1433 GCF_002776525.5 Piliocolobus tephrosceles | reverse complement strand
GAATCCAGGAGTTGGTTTTTTGAAAAGATCAACAAAATTGACAGACCGCTAGCAAGATTAATAAAGAAGAAAAGAGAGAGGAATCAAATAGACGCAATAAAAAATGATAAAGGGGATATCACCACCGACCCCACAGAAATACAAACTACCATCAGAGAATACTATAAACACCTCTACGCAAATCAACTAGAAAATCTAGAAGAAATGGATAATTTCCTGGACGCGTACACTCTTCCAAGACTAAACCAGGAAGAAGTTGAATCCCTGAATAGACCAATAGCAGCCTCTGAAATTGAGGCAACAATTAATAGCCTGCCCACCAAAAAAAGCCCAGGACCAGATGGATTCACAGCTGAATTCTACCAGAGGTACAAGGAGGAGCTGGTACCATTCCTTCTGAAACTATTCCAATCAATAGAAAAAGAGGGAATCCTCCCTAACTCATTTTATGAGGCCAACATCATCCTGATACCAAAGCCTGGCAGAGACACAACAAAAAAAGAGAATTTTAGACCAATCTCCCTGATGAACATCGATGCAAAAATCCTCAATAAAATCCTGGCAAACCGGATTCAGCAGCACATCAAAAAGCTTATCCACCATGATCAAGTGGGCTTCATCCCTGGGATGCAAGGCTGGTTCAACATTCGCAAATCAATCAACGTAATCCAGCATATCAACAGAACCAAAGACAAGAACCACATGATTATCTCAATAGATGCAGAAAAGGCTTTTGACAAAATTCAACAGCCCTTCATGCTAAAAACGCTCAACAAATTCGGTATTGATGGAACGTACCTCAAAATAATAAGAGCTATTTATGACAAACCCACAGCTAATATCATACTGAATGGGCAAAAACTGGAAAAATTCCCTTTGAAAACTGGCACAAGACAGGGATGCCCTCTCTCACCACTCCTATTCAACATAGTGTTGGAAGTTCTGGCTAGGGCAATCAGGCAAGAGAAAGAAATCAAGGGTATTCAGTTAGGAAAAGAGGAAGTCAAATTGTCCCTGTTTGCAGATGACATGATTGTGTATTTAGAAAACCCCATCGTCTCAGCCCAAAATCTTCTTAAGCTGATAAGCAACTTCAGCAAAGTCTCAGGATACAAAATTAATGTGCAAAAATCACAAGCATTCTTATACACCAGTAACAGACAAGCAGAGAGCCAAATCAGGAATGAACTTCCATTCACAATTGCTTCAAAGAGAATCAAATACCTAGGAATCCAACTTACAAGGGATGTAAAGGACCTCTTCAAGGAGAACTACAAACCACTGCTCAGTGAAATCAAAGAGGACACAAACAAATGGAAGAACATACCATGCTCATGGATAGGAAGAATCAATATCGTGAAAATGGCCATACTGCCCAAGGTTATTTATAGATTCAATGCCATCCCCATCAAGCTACCAATGAGTTTCTTCAC
>NW_022294802.1:0-1366 GCF_002776525.5 Piliocolobus tephrosceles | reverse complement strand
GTAATGATTTGGGAGAAGATTGCACTCACAGTTCCACAATGACTCAGTGTTTGTTAACTCAGAGTGGAAAGAAACCCTACGTCAGCAAACAGTGTGGAAAATCCCTTAGTAATCAGTTGTCCCCTAAGCCACATAGACAAATTCATACTAAAGGTAAATCGTATCAATGTAACATATGTGAAAAGGCCTATACTAATTGCTTTCACCTTAGACGGCACAAGATGACTCACACTGGAGAGAGGCCACCTGCATGTCATCTATGTGGAAAATCCTTTACTCAGTGTTCTTACCTTAGAAGACATGAGAAAACTCACATGGGAGAGAGACCATATAAGTGTCATCAGTGTGGGAAAGGCTTTATTCAATCCTTTAACCCTCAAAGACATGAGAGAACTCACCTTGGATAAAAGCGTTATGAATGTGATAAAAGTGGGAAAGTCTTTAGTCAAAGCTCTGGCTTTAGAGGACACAAAAGCATTCAGACTGAAGAGAAACCACATGCTTGTCTTCTATGTGGGAAAGCCTTCAGTCTATCTTTTGACCTTAGATGATATGAGAGAACATGCACTGGAGAAAAGCCATATGAATGCCATTTACGTGGGAAAGCCTCCAGTCCATGTACTAATCTTAAATAACATCAGAAAATTCACCCTGGAGAGAAAATCATAAATGTCTTCAGAACGTATTCTGACTTTAGATGACATGGTGTTAGGAATGACGAATGTAAGGCATATGGAAGAGACTTCAGCTGTAGTTATAACATCTAAACATGCCAAAGGACTCACATTTTGAAGAATTACTGTAATCAACATGGACATTACTTCAGTTACCTTTATTCTTCAGTCCACATCAATAAATTCATATGGAAGAGAAATTGTATGACATGTGTGTACCAAAGACTTGTGAGTGATCTGATCATAAATGACATGAGAGAGCTGAAACTGTCAACATAATAAACTAAAAGTCTTTAGCAACAGTTTTAATAACTTAAAATGTGTGGGACTTTCAGGTAGAGAATCTCTAGCTCTGCATTCAGTGTGAAAATGTTTTTATGTGCCATTTGTTGCCAAATAACGTAAGAAAACTTTACTTGGATGAACCCTTTAATTGTATTTTCTGTGAATAAACATTCAGCCAAGCGCTAGGCTTGATGTTCACAAGAAAGCACAGTGATAAAATGCTGCTAACATGGAAAATAAGAGAGGAAATCCTTTATAAGCTAAATAAGAAGGGAAAGTCTTTCCAAGGGCAATGAATTCTCTTGGAATACCAAACACTTCTTACTGGAGAAGTTATGCCTTGAAAAATCATGAGAAATCCTTTCTTCACAGAGTAACACTTGTGGCACATGTGAGATTTCACACTG
>NW_022294801.1:0-1186 GCF_002776525.5 Piliocolobus tephrosceles | reverse complement strand
CTTCTTTTCCTAACTGAATACCCTTGATTTCTTTCTCTTGCCTGATTGCCCTAGCCAGAACTTCCAACACTATGTTGAATAGGAGTGGTGAGAGAGGGCATCCCTGTCTTGTGCCAGTTTTCAAAGGGAACTTTTCCAGTTTTTGCCCATTCAGTATGATATTAGCTGTGGGTTTGTCATAAATAGCTCTTATTATTTTGAGGTACGTTCCATCAATACCGAATTTGTTGAGCGTTTTTAGCATGAAGGGCTGTTGAATTTTGTCAAAAGCCTTTTCTGCATCTATTGAGATAATCATGTGGTTCTTGTCTTTGGTTCTGTTGATATGCTGGATTACGTT
The DNA here is from genome assembly GCF_002776525.5 of Piliocolobus tephrosceles. Taxonomy (NCBI): domain Eukaryota; kingdom Metazoa; phylum Chordata; class Mammalia; order Primates; family Cercopithecidae; genus Piliocolobus; species Piliocolobus tephrosceles. The sequence goes on along the minus strand of NW_022294801.1, from coordinate 846 downwards.
GATTGATTTGCGAATGTTGAACCAGCCTTGCATCCCAGGGATGAAGCCCACTTGATCATGGTGGATAAGCTTTTTGATGTGCTGCTGAATCCGGTTTGCCAGTATTTTATTGAGGATTTTTGCATCGATGTTCATCAGGGAGATTGGTCTAAAATTCTCTTTTTTTGTTGTGTCTCTGCCAGGCTTTGGTATCAGGATGATGCTGGCCTCATAAAATGAGTTAGGGAGGATTCCCTCTTTTTCTATTGATTGGAATAGTTTCAGAAGGAATGGTACCAGCTCCTCCTTGTACCTCTGGTAGAATTCAGCTGTGAATCCATCTGGTCCTGGGCTTTTTTTGGTGGGTAGGCTATTAATTGTTGCCTCAATTTCAGAGGCTGCTATTGGTCTATTCAGGGATTCAACTTCTTCCTGGTTTAGTCTTGGAAGAGTGTACGTGTCCAGGAAATTATCCATTTCTTCTAGATTTTCTAGTTGATTTGCGTAGAGGTGTTTATAGTATTCTCTGATGGTAGTTTGTATTTCTGTGGGGTCGGTGGTGATATCCCCTTTATCATTTTTTATTGCGTCTATTTGATTCCTCTCTCTTTTCTTCTTTATTAGCCTTGCTAGCGGTCTGTCAATTTTGTTGATCTTTTCAAAAAACCAACTCCTGGATTCATTGATTTTTTGGAGGGTTTTTTGTGTCTCTATCTCCTTCAGTTCTGCTCTGATCTTAGTTATTTCTTGCCTTCTGCTAGCTTTTGAATGTGTTTGCTCTTGCCTCTCTAGTTCTTTTAATTGTGATGTTAGAGTGTCAATTTTAGATCTTTCCAGCTTTCTCTTGTGGGCATTTAGTGCTATAAA
>NW_022294800.1:0-1926 GCF_002776525.5 Piliocolobus tephrosceles | reverse complement strand
ATGAGTATTACCAAGCGTTTAGTCACCAAACTGTCTAAGGTCAATGACGAAGAAAAAAATCTTAAGTATAGCTAGAGAAAAAGATTACGTACAAAGGGAACATGATCTGGCTAGCAGCAAACTTTTCAGTAGCAACCTTATAAGGCAGGAGAGATTAGGGGCATATTTTTAGCATTAATAAAGAAAAGAAATTCCAACCACGAATTTCATAGCATACCAAATTAACCTTCAGAAATGGAGAAACAAAGACTTTGCCAAACAGAAAGCACTAAAGTAATTTGTTACCACTAGACCAGGCTTACAAGAGATACTTGGGAGTTCTAAACGTGGAAACAAAATAAAGATACCTGCTACTACAGAAACAAACTTAAGCACATAACCCACAGACATTATGAAGGAAGCAGACAATAGAAACTACAAAGCAATTAGCTAATAAGTTTATTATACTATCAAAATCTCACATATAAAAAAACCTTGACCATAACTAGATTAAATGACCCCCATTTAAAAGGCACAGTATTTCAAGTGAAATAAAAAAAAAATGTAAAAAAACACACATCAATCTGCTGTCTTTAAGAGACCCATCTCACATGTAATGACACACCCATAGGCTCAAAGTAAAGGGTTGGAAGAATATCACCACACAAATGGAAAACAAACAACAACAACAAGAAGCAGAGGTCACTATACTTATATCAGATAAAACAGACTTTAAACCAACAAGTGTAAAAATGAACAAAGGACATTACATAATGGTGGGTTCAATTCAACAAAAGACTTAACCATTCTAAATGTATATGCAATAACATTGGAGGACCCAGATTCACAAAATAGCTACTTTTCAATGTACAAGAAAACAGACAGCCAGAAAATAATAGCGATGAAGGGGATATGGGATCTCTGTATAAGACTGAAATCCTTTCAAATAAATTATTAAAAAAAAAAAAACAACAACAAACAAACAAAGAAACCAAAGAACAAAAAACACTGACAATGTTAGAGAGATCTCAAGGTGGAAAACTAACAAGGAAAATCTGAATTGAAATTTGACATTTGCCTAATTGAACCTAATAGACATGTACAGAACATTCCATGCATCAATCACATAATATATATTCTTCTGAACATGGTACATACTTCAAGACTAATAACATGCTCAGCAATTAAACAAGTCTCAATAAATATTTTAAAAAATATTTAGTGGCAACCATACTCTTAGACCACAGTGGCAGAAAAACAGAAATCAATACCAGGAAGATCTCCCACAACCACAAAATCACCTGGATATTAAACAACCTGCTTCTAAGTGACTGTTGGGTAAGCAACAAAATGAAGGAAGATATAAAAAAAATTCTTTCAAATAAAGGAAAATAGAGATACACAGAAATACAACATACCCAAATCTCTGGGATGCAGCAAAATCAGTGTTAAAAGTTTATAGTCTACACAACTAACTCTACAAGTTCGAAAGAACTTAAAGTAATGATCTAACAATCACACCTAAATGAACTAGAAAAACAAGAACAAATCAACTCCAAAGCTAGCAGGATAAAAAATGTAACTAAAATTCAAGTGGAATTAAACAAAATTGAGACAAAAAAAATCAAAAAAGAAATTGATGGAACCAAAGGTTGTTCCTTCCACAGAAAAGACAAGACCAATAAACCCATAGCTAGATCAACAAAGAAAAATAAATGAATAAAAGATAAGATCCAAATAAGCAAAATCAGGAATGACAAATTGGTATTACAATTAATACCACAGAAATATACACAAAAAAATCAGAGATAAATATGAATACTTCTATGCACACAAACTAGAAAATCTAGAGAAAATAGAAAAATGCTAGCAAGACATAAACTGCCAATATTGAATTAGCAAGAAATTGGAACCATGAGCAAATTAATGTTGAGTTCTGAAACTGAA
>NW_022294799.1:0-7015 GCF_002776525.5 Piliocolobus tephrosceles | reverse complement strand
GGGATATATTAGATTGCATTGAAGTCAATGGTGAAAAAGGAAAGTCCGCAATAAAAACTAGAAAGAAGCTTTCTGAGAAACTGGTTTGTGCAGTGTGCATTCATCTCACAGAGTAGCATGATTCTTTTCCTGGAGCAGTTTGCTGAAATTATTTTAGTGGAATCTGCAATAGGATATTTGGGAGTGCATTGAAGAATATGGTAACAAAGGAAATATCCTCAGACAAAAACCAAGAAGAAGCTTTTTGAGAAAAAAGCTTTGTGATGTGCGAATTCATCTCACAAATTTACACCTTTCTTTTCATGGATCTGTTTCCTAACACTGTTTTTGTGGATATGCAAAGGGATATGCGCGAGCGCAGTGAGGCCTGTTGTGAAAAGGAAATATCCTCAGACAAAAACTAGAAAGAAGCTTTCTGAGAAACTGCTTTGCAATGTGTGAATTCATGTCAACGAGTTACACTGTTCTTTTCATTCAAGAGTTTGCTATCACTGTTTTCCTGGGAACTGCAATGTGATATTTTGAAGTATGTTGGAGATTATGGTGACAAGTAAATATCATCATATAAAAACGGGAAGAATTCTTTCTGAGAAACCACTCTGTGATCTGTTAATTGATCTCACAGAGTTACAGAATTCATTTCCTAGTTCAGTTTGGTAGCACTGTTTTTTTGGGAATCAGAAAAGGGATAGTTTTTATTGTTTTGTAGCCTATGGTGAGAAAGGAAATATCCTCAGATAAAAGTAGAAAGAAAGCTTCTGAGAAAGTTCTTTAAGATGTGTGAAATCATCTCACAGAGTTACACATTTCTTTTCATGGAGCAGTTTGCTAACACTGCTATTGGGGAATCTGAGAAGGCATATTTTGGATTGCATTGAAGCCTATAGTTGCAAAGGAAATATCCTCAGATAATAACTAGAAAGAAGCTTTCTGAGAAACTACTTTGTGATTTTTTAATTCATCTCACAGAGTTACACGATTCTTTTCATGGATCAGTTTGGTAACACTGTTTTTGGGGAATCTAAGAAGGGATATTTTGGATCACATTGAAGCTGAGGGAGATAAAGGAAATATCTTCACATAAAAATTAGAAAGAAGCTTTCTCAGAAACTTCTTTGTGATGCATGTATTCACCTCAGAGAGTATCACCTTTCTGTTCATGGAACAGGTTTATAACACAGTTTTCATGGAATCTGCAAAGGAATGTTCGTGAGGGCATTGAGGTCTATGGTGAAAAAGGAAATATCCTCAGGGAAAAAGTAGAAAGAAACTTTCTGAGAAACTGCTTTTTGATGTGCAAATTCATCTGCCAGATTTACACTGTTCATTTCATTGAGCCGTTTGCTAACACTGTTTTCCTAGAGTCTACAATAGGATATTTTGGAGTGCATTGAAGCTTAGGGTGACCAAGGAAATATCCTCATATAAAAACTAGAAAGAAACTTTCTGAGTAACTGTTGGGGATGTGTTAATTCATGTCACAGTGTTACATGATTCTTTTCATGGATCAGTTTGGTAGCACTGTTTTTGGGTAATCTGAGAAGGGATATTTTGGATCGCATTGAAGCCTGTGGTGACAAGGAGATATTCTCAGATTCTAACTAGAAAGAATCTTTCTGAGAAAGTTCTTTGTGATGTTTGAATTCATGTCAGAGATTTACACCTTTCTATTCATGAAGCCATTTGCTAACAGTTTTCTTTGAATCTGTGAAGGGATATTTGGGAGCACCTTGAGACTTATTGAAAAAGGAATATCCTCAGATAAAAATTAGAAAGAAGATTTCTGAGAAACTGCCTTGTGATGTGTGAATTCATCTTACACAGTCACACCCTTCCTTTCATTGAGTAATTTGATAGCACTGTTTTGTGGAATCTACAATAGGATATTTTAGAGTTCATTGAAGCCTATGTTGACAAAGGAAATATCCTCAGTTAAAAAGCAAAAAGAATCTTTCTATGAAACTGCTTTGTGTTCGGTCAATTCATCTCACAGAGTTACACCTTCTTTTTATGGTACAGTTTGCTAACACTGTTTTCGTGGAATCTGCAAAGGGATTTTTGGAAGCGATTCGATGCCTATGGTGGAAATGCAAGTATCCGTAGATAAAAAATGACAGAAGCTTTCTGAGAAACTGCTTTGTGATGCGTGAATTCGTCTCACAGAGTTAAACTGTACTTTGCATTGAGCAGCTTGCTAAAACTGTTTTCTTGGAATCTGCAATAGGGTATTTCACAGCGCATTGAAGCTTTTGGTGAGAAAAGAAATATCCTCACATAAAAACCTCAAAGAATCTGTCTGAGAAATCACTTTGTCATGTGTTAATCCATTTCACAGTATTACACGATCCTTTTCATGAATCAGTTTGGGAGCACTCTTGTTCGTGAATCTGAGAAGAGATATTTTTAATCGCATTGAAGCCTATGGTGACAAAGGAAATATCCTCAGATAAAAACTAGAAAGGATCTTTCTGAGAAAGTTCTTTGTGATGGTGTGAGTTCATCTCACAGTGTTACACATTTGTTTTCAGGCAGTAATTTGCTAACACTTTTTTTGTGGAATCTGCAAAGGGATATTTGGGAGTGCATGGAGAATTATAGTGATAAAGGAAATAACCTCTGATAAAAGCCAAAAAGAAGATTTCTGTGAAACTGCTTTGTGATGTGTGAATTCATCTCATGGAATTACACCATTCTTTTCATTGAGAAGTTTGCTAACATTTTTTACGTGGAATCTGCAAAGGGATATTTGCAAACACATTGAGTCCTATGGTGAAAAATAAAATATCCTCGGAAAAAAAATAAAAAGAAGCTTTCTGACAACTTGCTATGGGGTTTGGGAATTGATCTCATAGTTACACAATTCTTTTCATGGAGTAGTTTGGTAGCTCTTTTGTTGGGGAATCTGAAGAGGGATATTTGGATTGCATTGAAGCCTATGGTGAAAACAAATTATCCTCATATAAAAACTAGAAAGAAACTTTCTGAAAAACCGCTTTGTGATGTGTGTTTTCAACTCACAGAATTACACGAGTCTTTTCATGGATCAATTTGGTAGCACGGTTTTTGGAGAATTTGAGAAGGGATATTTTGGATAGCATTGAAGCCTATGGTGACAAGTGAAATATCCTCAGATAATAACTACAAAGGATCTTTCTGAGAAAGTACTTTCTGATGTGTGAATTCATCTCTCATAGTTACACCTATCTTTTCATGGAGCAGTTTGCTAAGTGTTTTCAAGGAATCTGCAGAAGGATATTTTGGAGTGTATGGAAGATTATGGTGAAAAAGGAAATGTCTCTTGGTAGAAACCAAAAAGAAGATTTCTGTTAAACTGCTTCATGATGTGTGAATTCAACTCACAGTGTCACATCATTCTTTTCCTTGAGCAGTTTGTGAACACTATTTCCATGCCATCTGCAAAGGGTTATTTGGGAGTGCAATAATTCCTATAGTGCAAAAGGAAATAACTTCAGAGAAGAAGTAGAAATAACCTTTCTGAGAAACTGCTTTGTGATTTGTGAATTCATCTCACAGAGATCTCACAGAGTAAAACCATTCTTTTCATTGAGCTGTTTGATAACACTGTTTTCGTAGAATCTACAATAGGATATATGGGAGCACATTGAAGCCTAAGGTCACAAAGGCAACATCCTCAGACACAAAACAGAAAGAAACTTTCTGAGAAATGGCTTTGTGATGTGTGAGCACATCTCACAAAGTTACACTGTTCTTTTCATTGATCAGTTTGCTAATACTGTTTTTTTTTTGGAATCTGTAAGGGGATACTTTGGAGATTATTGAAGCTTATGGTGACAAAGGAAATATCCTCAGACAAAAATTAGATAGAAGTTATCTGAGAAACTGCTTTTTATTTGTGAATTCATCTCACAGAGTTCCACTGTTCTTTTCACTGAGCTGTTTGATCACACTCTTTTTGTGAAATCTACAAAGGGATAAGCTCATTGAAGCCTACAGTGACAAAGGAAATATCCTCAGACAGAAACCATAAAGAAGCTTTCTGAGAAACTGTTTTGTGATATGTGAATACGTCTCACAGATTTTCACCTTTCTTTTCATGGAGCAGTTAGCTCACACCATTTTCGTCGAATCTGCAAAAATATATTCACTAGCAAATTGAGGTCTATGGTGAAAAAGGAAATATACTCAGACAAAAGCTAGAAAGAAGCTTTCTGAGAAAGTGCTTTGTTCTTTGTGAATACATCGTACAGAGTTACACGTTTCTTTTCATGAACAAGTTTGGTATCACTGTTTTGGGGGAATCTGAGAAGGAATATTTTGGATCACATTGAAGTTTATGGTGACAAAGGAAATATCCAAAGATAAAAATTTGAAAGAAGCTTTCTGAGAAACTGCTTTGTGATTTTTGAATTCGTCTCACAGAGTTACACGGCTCTTTTCATGGATGAGGTTTTTAGCTCTGTTTTTGAGGAATTTGAGAAGGGATATTTAGGATAGCATTGAAGCCTATGGTGACAAAGGAAATATCCTCAGATAAAAACTAGGAGGATTTCTGAGAAAGTTACTTGTGATGTGTGAATTCCTCTCACCGAGTTACACCTTTCTTATCATGGAGATCTTTACTAACCCTGTTTTCGTGGGATCTGCAAAGGGATATTTGGGAGAACATTGAGGCCTAAGGAAACAAAGGAAGTATCCTCAGATAGAAACTAGAAAGAAGCTTTCTGAGAAACTGCTTTGAGATGAGTTAATTCATATCACTGAATTACACGATTCTTTTCATGGATCAATTTTGCAGCACTGTTTTTGGGTAAAGTGAGAAGGAATATTTTGAATCACATTGAAGAATATGGTGACTTGGGAAATATCCTCAATAAAAACTAGAAAGAAACTTTCTGAGAAAGTTCTTCATGATGTGTAAATTCATCTCACAGAGTTACACCTTTCTTTTCATGGATCAGTTTGATAACAGTGCTTTCATGGAATCTCCAAAGGCAAATTTGGGAGCACGTTGAGGCCTCTAGTGAAAAAGGAAATATCCTCAGGTAAAAACTAGAAAGAAACTTTTTGAGAAACTGCTTGGTGATGTGTGAATTCATCACACAGAGTTACACTGTTCTTTTAATTAAGCAGTTTGCTAACACTGTTCTCTTGGAATCTGTGATGGGATATTTCAGAGTACATTGGAGCTAATGGTGACAACGGAAATATTCTCAGACAAAAACTAGAAAGAACCTTTTGGAGAAACTGCTTCATGATGTGTAAATTCATGTAACAGAGTTACACGATCTTTTTCATCCAACAGTTTGTTAACACTGTTTTTGGGGAATCTGAGAGGGAGTTTTGGATGACATTGAAGCCTATCATGACAAAAAAATATGCTCTAATAAAAAATAGAAGGTTTCTGAGAAACTGCTTTGTGAGGTGTGAATTCATTTCAAAATGTTACAGCTTTCTTTTCATGGAACACTTTACTAACATTGTTTTCATGGAATATCCAACAGGATATTTGGGAGTGCATTGAATCCTATGGTGACAAAAGAAATATTCACAGATAAATACTACAAAGATGCTTTCTGAGAAATTGTTTTGTGATGTGTCAATTCATCTCAGAGGGTTTCACTGTTCTTTTTATTGAGCAGTTTGTAACACTCTTTTCTATGAATCTGCAATGGGATTTCTCATAGCACATTGAAGTTCATGGTGTCATAGGAAACATGCTCACAGAAAAAGTAGAAAGAAGCTTTCTTAGAAATTGCTTTGTGATGTGCTAATTCATCTCACAGAGTTACACGATTTTTTTCATGGATCAGTTTGGTAGCACAGTCTTTAGGGAATTTGAGAAGTCATATTTTGAATTGCATTGAAGCCTATGTTGACAAAGAAAATATCCTCAGATAAAAACTAGAAAGAAGGTTTCCAAAAAACTTTTCTGTGATGTGTGAATTCATGTCACAGAGTTACACCATTCTTTTCCTCAAGCAGATTTTTAGTACTGATCTTGGGGAACCTGAGAAGGGATATTTTGGATGACATTGAAGCCTATGGTGACAAAGTAAACAGATCAGATAAAAATTAGACAGAAGCTTTCAGAGAAACTGCTTTGTGATGTGTGAATTCATCTCACAGAATTACACTTACCTTTCCATGGGTCGTTTGCCAACACTGTTTTCATGGAATCTCCAAAGGGATATTTGGAGGACATTGTGGCCTATACTGAATAAAGAAACATCCTCAGATAAAAACTAAAAAGAAGCTTTCTGAGAAACTGCTTTGAGATGTGTGAATTCATCTCAGAGAGATACATGATTCTTTTCATGGAACACTTTGGTAGCACTGTTTTTGAAGAATCTGAGAAGGGATCTTTGGGATCGCATAGAAGCCTATGGTGAAAAAGTAAATATCCTCAGATAAAAACTAAATAGAAGCTTTCTGAGAAAGTTATTTGTGATGTGTGAACTCATCTCACAGAGTTACACCGTTCTTTTCATTGAGCAGTTTGTGAAAACTCTTTTTGTGGTATCTGCAAGGGGATATTTGGGAGCACATTGAGGCCTCTGGTGAAAAATGAAATATCCTCAGAGAAAACTGGAAAGAAGCTTTCTGAGAAACTGTCTTGAAGTGTGTGAATTCATCTCACAGATCTGCTCTGTGCTTTTCATTAAGCAGTTTGCTAACCCTGTTTTCTTGGAATCTGCAACGGGATATTTCAGAGCACATTGAAACTTAGAGTGACAAAGAAAATATCCTTATATATAAACTAGAAAGAAGCTTTCTGAGAAACTTCTTTGAGATGTGTGCATTTATCTCACAGAGTTACACTCTTCTCTTCGTTGAGCAGTTTGTTAACACTGTTTTTGTGGAAATCGCAATATGATATTTTGGATTGAATTATAAGCTTATGGTGAGAAAGGAAATATCCACGGAAAATATGATATTTTGGATTGAAATACAAGCTTATGGTGATAAAGGAAATATCCACAGAAAAAAACTAGAAAGAAGCTTTCTGCACACTTTTTTGTGATTTGTGAATTCA
>NW_022294798.1:0-1422 GCF_002776525.5 Piliocolobus tephrosceles | reverse complement strand
AAATAAAGGGATGGAGGAAGATCTACCAAGCAAATGGAGAACAAAAAAAAGCAGGGGTTGCAATCCTAGTCTCTGATAAAACAGACTTTAAACCATCAAAGATCAAAAGAGACAAAGAAGGCCATTACATAATGGTAAAGGGATCAATCCAACAGGAAGAGCTAACTATCCTAAATATATATGCACCTAATACAGGAGCACCCAGATTCATAAAGCAAGTCCTTAGAGACTTACAAAGAGACTTAGACTCCCATACAATAATAATGGGAGACTTCAACACTCCACTGTCAACATTAGACAGATCAACGAGACAGAAAGTTAACAAGGATATCCAGGAATTGAACTCATCTCTGCACCAAGCGGACCTAATAGACATCTATAGAACTCTCCACCCCAAGTCAACAGAATATACATTCTTCTCAGCACCACATCACACTTATTCCAAAATTGACCACATAATTGGAAGTAAAGCACTCCTCAGCAAATGTAAAAGAACAGAAATTATAACAAACTATCTCTCTGACCACAGTGCAATCAAACTAGAACTCAGGACTAAGAAATTCAATCAAAACTGCTCAACTACATGGAAACTGAACAACCTGCTCCTGAATGACTACTGGGTACATAACGAAATGAAAGCAGAAATAAAGATGTTCTTTGAATCCAATGAGAACAAACATACAACATACCAGAATCTCTGGGACACATTTAAAGCAGTATGTAGAGGGAAATTTATAGCACTAAGTGCCCACAAGAGAAAGCAGGAAAGATCTAAAATTGACACTCTAACATCACAATTAAAAGAACTAGAGAGGCAAGAGCAAACACATTCAAAAGCTAGCAGAAGGCAAGAAATAACTAAGATCAGAGCAGAACTGAAGGAGATAGAGACACAAAAAACCCTCCAAAAAATCAATGAATCCAGGAGTTGGTTTTTTGAAAAGATCAACAAAATTGACAGACCGCTAGCAAGATTAATAAAGAAGAAAAGAGAGAGGAATCAAATAGACACAATAAAAAATGATAAAGGGGATATCACCACCGACACCACAGAAATACAAACTACCATCAGAGAATACTATAAACATCTCTACGCAAATCAACTAGAAAATCTAGAAGAAATGGATAATTTCCTGGACGCGTACACTCTTCCAAGACTAAACCAGGAAGAAGTTGAATCCCTGAATAGACCAATAGCAGCCTCTGAAATTGAGGCAACAATTAATAGCCTGCCCACCAAAAAAAGCCCAGGACCAGATGGATTCACAGCTGAATTCTACCAGAGGTACAAGGAGGAGCTGGTACCATTCCTTCTGAAACTATTCCAATCAATAGAAAAAGAGGGAATCCTCCCTAACTCATTTTATGAGGCCAGCATCATCCTGATACCAAAGCCTGGCAGAGACACAACAAAAAAAGAGA
>NW_022294797.1:0-2248 GCF_002776525.5 Piliocolobus tephrosceles | reverse complement strand
ATCATGTCATCTGCAAACAGGGACAATTTGACTTCCTCTTTTCCTAACTGAATACCCTTGATTTCTTTCTCTTGCCTGATTGCCCTAGCCAGAACTTCCAACACTATGTTGAATAGGAGTGGTGAGAGAGGGCATCCCTGTCTTGTGCCAGTTTTCAAAGGGAACTTTTCCAGTTTTTGCCCATTCAGTATGATATTAGCTGTGGGTTTGTCATAAATAGCTCTTATTATTTTGAGGTACGTTCCATCAATACCGAATTTGTTGAGCGTTTTTAGCATGAAGGGCTGTTGAATTTTGTCAAAAGCCTTTTCTGCATCTATTGAGATAATCATGTGGTTCTTGTCTTTGGTTCTGTTGATATGCTGGATTACGTTGATTGATTTGCGAATGTTGAACCAGCCTTGCATCCCAGGGATGAAGCCCACTTGATCATGGTGGATAAGCTTTTTGATGTGCTGCTGAATCCGGTTTGCCAGTATTTTATTGAGGATTTTTGCATCGATGTTCATCAGGGAGATTGGTCTAAAATTCTCTTTTTTTGTTGTGTCTCTGCCAGGCTTTGGTATCAGGATGATGTTGGCCTCATAAAATGAGTTAGGGAGGATTCCCTCTTTTTCTATTGATTGGAATAGTTTCAGAAGGAATGGTACCAGCTCCTCCTTGTACCTCTGGTAGAATTCAGCTGTGAATCCATCTGGTCCTGGGCTTTTTTTGGTGGGTAGGCTATTAATTGTTGCCTCAATTTCAGAGGCTGCTATTGGTCTATTCAGGGATTCAACTTCTTCCTGGTTTAGTCTTGGAAGAGTGTACGCGTCCAGGAAATTATCCATTTCTTCTAGATTTTCTAGTTGATTTGCGTAGAGGTGTTTATAGTATTCTCTGATGGTAGTTTGTATTTCTGTGGGGTCGGTGGTGATATCCCCTTTATCATTTTTTATTGCGTCTATTTGATTCCTCTCTCTTTTCTTCTTTATTAGCCTTGCTAGCGGTCTGTCAATTTTGTTGATCTTTTCAAAAAACCAACTCCTGGATTCATTGATTTTTTGGAGGGTTTTTTGTGTCTCTATCTCCTTCAGTTCTGCTCTGATCTTAGTTATTTCTTGCTTTCTGCTAGCTTTTGAATGTGTTTGCTCTTGCCTCTCTAGTTCTTTTAATTGTGATGTTAGAGTGTCAATTTTAGATCTTTCCTGCTTTCTCTTGTGGGCACTTAGTGCTATAAATTTCCCTCTACATACTGCTTTAAATGTGTCCCAGAGATTCTGGTATGTTGTATCTTTGTTCTCATTGGATTCAAAGAACATCTTTATTTCTGCTTTCATTTCGTTATGTACCCAGTAGTCATTCAGGAGCAGGTTGTTCAGTTTCCATGTAGTTGAGCGGTTTTGATTGAATTTCTGAGTCCTGAGTTCTAGTTTGATTGCACTGTGGTCAGAGAGACAGTTTGTTATAATTTCTGTTCTTTTACATTTGCTGAGGAGTGCTTTACTTCCAATTATGTGGTCAATTTTGGAATAAGTGTGATGTGGTGCTGAGAAGAATGTATATTCTGTTGACTTGGGGTGGAGAGTTCTATAGATGTCTATTAGGTCCGCTTGGTGCAGAGATGAGTTCAATTCCTGGATATCCTTGTTAACTTTCTGTCTCGTTGATCTGTCTAATGTTGACAGTGGAGTGTTGAAGTCTCCCATTATTATTGTATGGGAGTCTAAGTCTCTTTGTAAGTCTCTAAGGACTTGCTTTATGAATCTGGGTGCTCCTGTATTAGGTGCATATATATTTAGGATAGTTAGCTCTTCCTGTTGGATTGATCCCTTTACCATTATGTAATGGCCTTCTTTGTCTCTTTTGATCTTTGATGGTTTAAAGTCTGTTTTATCAGAGACTAGGATTGCAACCCCTGCTTTTTTTTGTTCTCCATTTGCTTGGTAGATCTTCCTCCATCCTTTTATTTTGAGCCTATGTATGTCTCTGCATGTGAGATGGGTCTCCTGAAGACAGCAGACTGATGGGTCTTGACTCTTTATCCAGTTTGCCAGTCTGTGTCTTTTAATTGGAGCATTTAGTCCATTTACATTTCAGGTTAATATTGTTATGTGTGATCTTGATCCTGCCATTATGATATTAACTGGTTATTTTGCTCATTAGTTGATGCAGTTTCTTCCTAGGCTCGATGGTCTTTACATTTTGGCATGTTTTTGCAGTGGCTGGTACCGGTTGTTCCTTTCCATGTTTAGGGCTTCCTTCAGGG
>NW_022294796.1:0-3789 GCF_002776525.5 Piliocolobus tephrosceles | reverse complement strand
TGGAAAACACTCTACAGGATATCATCCAGGAGAACTTCCCCAACCTATCAGGGCAGGCCAACATTCAAATTCAGGAAGTACAGAGAACGCCACAAAGATACTCCTCCAGAAGAGCAACTCCAAGACACATAATTGCCAGATTCACCAAAGTTGAAATGAAGGAAAAAATCTTAAGGGCAGCCAGAGAGAAAGGTCCGGTTACCCACAAAGGGAAGCCCATCAGACTGACAGCAGATCTCTCGGCAGAAACTCTACAAGCCAGAAGAGAGTGGGGGCCAATATTCAACATTCTTAAAGAAAAGAATTTTCAACCCAGAATTTCATATCCAGCCAAACTAAGTTTCATAAGTGAAGGAGAAATAAAATTCTTTACAGATAAGCAAATGCTTAGAGATTGTGTCACCACCAGGCCTGCCTTACAAGAGACCCTGAAGGAAGCCCTAAACATGGAAAGGAACAACTTGTACCAGCCATTGCAAAAACATGCCAAAATGTAAAGATCATCGAGGCTAGGAAGAAACTGCATCAACTAATGAGCAAAATAACCAGTTAATAGCATAATGGCAGGATCAAGTTCACACATAACAATATTAACCTTAAATGTAAATGGACTAAATGCTCCAATTAAAAGACACAGACTGGCAAACTGGATAAAGAGTCAAGACCCATCAGTCTGCTGTCTTCAGGAGACCCATCTCACATGCAGAGACATACATAGGCTCAAAATAAAGGGATGGAGGAAGATCTACCAAGCAAATGGAGCACAAAAAAAAAAGCAGGGGTTGCAATCCTAGTCTCTGATAAAACAGACTTTAAACCATCAAAGATCAAAAGAGACAAAGAAGGCCATTACATAATGGTAAAGGGATCAATTCAACAGGAAGAGCTAACTATCCTAAACATAATTGCACCCAATACAGGAGCACCCAGATTCATAAAGCAAGTCCTTAGAGACTTACAAAGAGACTTAGACTCCCATACAATAATAATTGGAGACTTCAACACTCCACTGTCAACATTAGACAGATCAACGAGACAGAAAGTTAACAAGGATATCCAGGAATTGAACTCATCTCTGCACCAAGTGGACCTAAGAGACATCTATAGAACTCTCCACCCCAAGTCAACAGAATATACATTCTTCTCAGCACCACATCACACTTATTCCAACATTGACCACATAATTGGAAGTAAAGCACTCCTCAGCAAATGTAAAAGAACAGAAACTATAACAAACTGTCTCTCTGACCACAGTGCAATCAAACTAGAGCTCAGTACTAAGAAACTCAATCAAAACCGCTCAACTACATGGAAACTGAACAACCTGCTCCTGAATGACTACTGGGTACATAACGAAATGAAAGCAGAAATAAAGATGTTCTTTGAAACCAATGAGAACAAAGATACAACATACCAGAATCTCTGGGACACATTTAAAGCAGTATGTAGAGGGAAATTTATAGCACTAAGTGCCCACAAAAGAAAGCAGGAAAGATCTAAAATTGACACTCTAACATCACAATTAAACGAACTAGAGAGGCAAGAGCAAACACATTCAAAAGCTAGCAGAAGGCAAGAAATAACTAAGATCAGAGCAGAACTGAAGGAGATAGAGACACAAAAAACCCTCCAAAAAATCAATGAATCAATGAATCCAGGTTTTTTGAAAAGATCAACAAAATTGACAGACTTCTACCAAGGCTAATAAAGAAGAAAAGAGAGAGGAATCAAATAGACGCAATAAAAAGTGATAAAGCGGATATCACCACCGACCCCACAGAAATACAAACTACCATCAGAGAATACTACAAACACCTCTACACAAATCAACTAGAAAATCTAGAAGAAATGGATAATTTCCTGGACACGTACACTCTTCCAAGACTAAACCAGGAAGAAGTTGAATCCCTGAATAGACCAATAGCAGGATCTGAAATTGAGGCAACGATTAATAGCCTACCCACCAAAAAAAGCCCAGGACCAGATGGATTCACAGCTGAATTCTACCAGAGGTACAAGGAGGAGCTGGTACCATTCCTTCTGAAACTATTCCAATCAATAGAAAAAGAGGGAATCCTCCCTAACTCATTTAATGAGGCCAACATCATCCTGATACCAAAGCCTGGCAGAGACACAACAAAAAAAAGAGAATTTTAGACCAATCTCCCTGATGAACATTGATGCCAAAATTCTCAATAAAATACTGGCAAACCGGATTCAGCAGCACATCAAAAAGCTTATCCACCATGATCAAGTGGGCTTCATCCCTGGGATGCAAGGCTGGTTCAACATTCAAAAATCAATCAACGTAATCCAGCATATAAACAGAACCAAAGACAAGAACCACATGATTATCTCAATAGATGCAGAAAAGGCTTTTGACAAAATTCAACAGCCCTTCATGCTAAAAACGCTCAATAAATTCGGTATTCATGGAAGGTACCTCAAAATAATAAGAGCTTGTTATGACAAACCCATAGCCAATATCATACTGAATGGGCAAAAACTGGAAAAATTCCCTTTGAAAACTGGCACAAGACAGGGATGCCCTCTCTCACCACTCCTATTCAACATAGTGTTGGAAGTTCTGGCTAGGGCAATCAGGCAAGAGAAAGAAATCAAGGGTATTCAGTTAGGAAAAGAAGAAGTCAAATTGTCCCTGTTTGCAGATGACATGATTGTATATTTAGAAAACCCCATTGTCTCAGCCCAAAATCTTCTTAAGCTGATAAGCAACTTCAGCAAAGTCTCAGGATACAAAATTCATGTGCAAAAGTCACAAGCATTATACACCAGTAACAGACAAGCAGAGAGCCAAATCAGAAATGAACTTCCATTCACAATTGCTTCAAAGAGAATAAAATACCTAGGAATCCAACTTACAAGGGATGTAAACGACCTCTTCAAGGAGAACTACAAACCACTGCTCAGAGAAATCAAAGAGGACACAAACAAATGGAAGAACATACCATGCTCATGGATAGGAAGAATCAATATCATGAAAATGGCCATACTGCCCAAGGTTATTTATAGATTCAATGCCATCCCCATCAAGCTACCAATGAGTTTCTTCACCAAATTGGAAAAAACGGCTTTAAAGTTCATATGGAACCAAAAAAGAGCCTCCATTGCCAAGACAATCCTAAGTCAAAAGGACAAAGCCGGAGGCATCACACTACCTGACTTCAAACTATACTACAAGGCTACAGTAACCAAAACAGCATGGTACTGGTACCAAAACAGAGATCTAGACCAATGGAACAGAACGGAGCCCTCAGAAATAATGCCACACATCTACAACCACCTGATCTTTGAGAAACCTGAGAGAAACAAGAAATGGGGAAAGAATTCCCTATTTAATAAATGGTGCTGGGAAAATTGGCTAGCCATAAGTAGAAAGCTGAAACTCGATCCTTTTCTTACTCCTTATACGAAGATGAATTCAAGATGGATTAGAGACTTAAATGTTAGACCTAATACCATAAAAACCCTAGAAGAAAATCTAGGTAGTACCATTCAGGACATAGGCATGGGCAAGGACTTCATGTCTAAAACACCAAAAGCAATGGCAGCAAAAGCCAAAATTGACAAATGGGATCTAATTAAACTAAAGAGCTTCTGCACAGCAAAAGAAACTACCATCAGAGTGAACAGGCAACCTACAGAATGGGAGAAAATTTTTGCAATCTACTCATCTGACAAAGGGCTCATTTCCAGAATCTACAAAGAACTCAAACAAATATACAAGAAAAAAACAAACAACCCCATCAAAAAGTGGGGAAAGGATAT
>NW_022294795.1:0-1187 GCF_002776525.5 Piliocolobus tephrosceles | reverse complement strand
TAGGAAAAGAAGAAGTCAAATTGTCCCTGTTTGCAGATGACATGATTTTATACTTAGAAAACCCCATCGTCTCAGCCCAAAACCTTCTTAAGCTGATAAGCAACTTCAGCAAAGTCTCAGGATACAAAATTAATGTGCAAAAATCACAAGCATTCTTATACACCAGTAACAGACAAGCAGAGAGCCAAATCATGAATGAACTTCCATTCACAATTGCTTCAAAGAGAATAAAATACCTAAGTATCCAACTTATAAGGGATGTAAAGGACCTTTTTAAGGAGAACTACAAACCACTGCTCAGTGAAATCAAAGACGACACAAACAAATGGAAGAACATACCATGCTCATGGATAGGAAGAATCAATATCGTGTAAATGGCCATACTGCCCAAGGTTATTTATAGATTCAATGCCATCCCCATCAAGCTACCAATGAGTTTCTTCACAGAATTGGAAAAAACTGCTTTAAAGTTCATATGGAACCGAAAAAGAGCCCACATTGCCAAGACAATCCTAAGTCAAAAGGACAAAGCTGGAGGCGTCACGCTACCGGACTTCAAACTATACTACAAGGGTACAGTAACCAAAACAGCATGGTACTGGTATCAAAACAGAGATATAGACCAATGGAACAGAACAGAGTCCTCAGAAATAATACCACACATCTACAGCCATCTGATCTTTGACAAACCTGAGAGAAACAAGAAATGGGGAAAGGATTCCCTATTTAATAAATGGTGCTGGGAAAATTGGCTAGCCATAAGTAGAAAGCTGAAACTGGATCCTTTC
Source organism: Piliocolobus tephrosceles (assembly GCF_002776525.5). Classification (NCBI taxonomy): domain Eukaryota; kingdom Metazoa; phylum Chordata; class Mammalia; order Primates; family Cercopithecidae; genus Piliocolobus; species Piliocolobus tephrosceles. Next base: position 399 of record NW_022294795.1, on the reverse strand, counting down.
CTTACTCCTTATACGAAGATTAATTCAAGATGGATTAGAGACTTAAATGTTAGACCTATTACCATAAAAACCCTAGAAGAAAATCTAGGTAGTACCATTCAGGACATAGGCATGGGCAAGGACTTCATGTCTAAAACACCAAAAGCAACGGCAGCAAAAGCCAAAATTGACAAATGGGATCTAATTAAACTAAAGAGCTTCTGCACAGCAAAAGAAACTACCATCAGAGTGAACAGGCAACCTACAGAATGGGAGAAAATTTTTGCAATCTACTCATCTGACAAAGGGCTAATTTCCAGAATCTACAAAGAACTCAAACAAATATACAAGAAAAAGACAAACAACCCCATCCAAAAGTGGGGAAAGGATATGAACAGACATTTCTCAAAAGAAGACATT
>NW_022294794.1:0-2655 GCF_002776525.5 Piliocolobus tephrosceles | reverse complement strand
TGAGGCATAGCAGAACTATCTGAAATGGAACATACAAAGAAATACGTCCTTTTTTTTTTTTTTGAGACGGAGTCTCGCTCTGTCGCCCAGGCTGGAGTGCAGTGGCCGGATCTCAGCTCACTGCAACCTCCGCCTCCCGGGTTCACGCCATTCTCCTGCCTCAGCCTCCCGAGTAGCAGGGACCACAGGGACCGACCACCTCTCCCGGCTAATTTTTTGTATTTTTAGTAGAGACGGGTTTCACCGTGTTAGCCAGGATGGTCTCGATCTCCTGACCTCGTGATCCGCCCGTCTCGGCCTCCCAAAGTGCTGGGATTACAGGCTTGAGCCACCGCGCCCGGCCATACGTGCTTTTTAAAAAAAGTTTTAAAAGCATATTAGTAAGCTTGGGGAAACTTCAAGTAGACCAATCTACATATATTTATAAGCCCTGAAAAAGTGAACCACAAAAATATTTGGAATAATAATAACTAAAAATTTTCCAAATTTGTTAAAAACACTTAACCTAGATAGTTAAGAAATTCAACAAACTGAAGTGTAAGACATATGAAGAAAACTATACCAAGGCATATCACTATGAAATTCATTAAAATTAATCATAAAGAAAAATTATTAAAAGCATCTAGACAGAAAAGATACATTGTACACAGAAGAACAAAGTTAAGAATGATGGCATATTCTTACTGAAAAAAATGCAAACCAGAAGGTAGTAAACATCTTTACAGTATAGAATAAGAAATGTCAACCTTAAATTTTTTGACTAGAAAATAATAAAATATTTAAAAGATTAAAGTGAAATAAAGACACATTAGAGCTGGAAGAATATATTACTTGCACACCAGGAGTAAAAGGTAATTTAAAGGATGTTCTTCAAGCAGAAGAAAAAGTGAGACTAGGTGGAAATCTGTATCTATACAAAGAAATGATGAACACTGAAATTGGTAGTTACATGGGTAAATATAAAAACATTTAAACACTGTATTTAAATTTGTTTAAAAATAACTCACTTTTAGGCCGGGTGCAGTGGCTCATGACTGTAATCCCAGCAGTGTGGGAGGCCGACGCTGGTGGATCACCTGAGGTCAGGAGTTTGAGACCAGCCTGGCAAACACGGTGAAACCCCCATCTCTACTAATAATACAAAAATTAGCTAGGCGTGGTGGCCCACACCTGTAATCCCAGCTACTGAGGAGGCTGAGGCAGGAGAATCGCTTGAACTTGGGAGGTGGAGATTGTAATGAGCCGAGATCACACCACTGCACTCCAGCCTGGGCAACAGAGTGAAACTCCATCTCAAATAAAATAAAATAAAATAAAAATAAAAATAACTGACTTTTAAATGCACAAATTATAACAATGTATTTTGGGATTTATAACATGTAGCATAAAATGTATAATAACTGTGGCATAAAGGTTGGAAATAGAGAAACAGAAGTATACCACTGTCGAGCTCATACACACACACACACACACACACACACAGTTGCCCTCCTCTGATACATCCCATTTCATATATATGTACATATATATAAATATACATATGTATGTATATATACCCATGTACATGGATATATATATAATATGCATGTGTATATATGAACACATACATATATAAATACATACATAAATACTGGCCTGTTTACAGCTCACTACCTTGAAGAGTGAAGTAAAATAATAATATCACAGGAGGACAACTTTAAATAGTTAAAAATATACATTATAAGCCACAAAGGAAACATCAAAATAATGCAAAAACCACTTATAATTAACAAATAATAAAGCAAATTTAATTATTAAAAATGCTCTTTTAATATAAAGCACACTAGACAAAATTTTAAAGAAACTAAAAGCAGAAGAAATGGAAAGTGTATGGCAAGATGATAGACCTTAATGCAACAATAACAATGATCATATTAAAAGTGAAAGAGCTAAATACATTATTTAAAATCTAGAGATTTAACATGCAGAGCCTGTCAGATTGAATAAAAAAGCGGGACCCAACACTTTGCAGCCTATAAGAAACACACTTTAAATATAAATACATAATAAATAAATATAAATACATAAATACATAAAAAGAAAAATAATGGAGTAAGATTTATAACATGTTTACAATAATCAAAAGAAAGATGGAGTGGCTGTATTAATATCTGACAAAAAATATTTCAAAGGAAATAATATAACCAAAAATAAAATTGCCCAGGCTGGAGTGCAGTGGCACAATCTCTGCTCACTGTAACCTCCGCCTCCTGAGTTCAAGCAATTCTCCTGCCTCAGCCTCCCAAGTAGCTGGGATTACAGGTGCCTACCACCATGCCCAGATAATTTTTGTATTTTTAGTAGAGATGGGGTTTCACCATGTTGGACAAATTGGTCTTGAACTCCTGACCTCACGTAATCTGGATACCTAGGCCTCCCAAAGTGCTGGGATTACAGGCGTAAGCCACCACGCCTGGCCAAGAAGGTCATTTCTTAACAAAAATGAGGTTAACTAATCAAGAGGAAATAATGATCCTAAGCATGTATGTATCTATACAATAAAAGAATATGGAAATACATGAAGCCAAAACTGATAGACCTGAAAGTAGGAAAAGGCAAACAGACAATAATAGCCTTTAAATAAAAATGACAGGAAGTCGTTGTTTTGAACTAAGC
>NW_022294792.1:0-1052 GCF_002776525.5 Piliocolobus tephrosceles | reverse complement strand
CGCCTCTGGGGACAGGGCTAAGCTAAAGGAGTAGAAGCCTGTGAAACACGAACGACTCTGTCTGACAGCTTTGAAGAGAGCAGTGGATCTCCCAACACGGAGGTTGAGATCTGAGAAGGGGCAGTCTGCCTGCTCAAGTGGGTCACTGACCCCTGAGTAGCCTAACTGGGAGACATCCCCCACTAGGGGCAGTCTGACACCCCACACCTCACAGGGTGGAGTACACCCCTGAGAGGAAGCTTCCAAAGCAAGAATCAGACAGGTGCACTCGCTGTTCAGCAATATTCTATCTTCTGCAACCTCTGCTGCTGATACCCAGGCAAACAGGGTCTGGAGTGGACCTCAAGCAATCTCCAACAGACCTATAGCTGAGGGTCCTGACAGTCAGAAGGAAACCTATCAAACAGGAAGGACACCTATATCAAAACCCCATCAGTACGTCACCATCATCAAAGACCAGTGACAGATAAAACCACAAAGATGGGGAAAAAGCAGGGCAGAAAAGCTGGAAATTCAAAAAATAAGAGCGCATCTCCTCCTGCAAAGGAGCACAGCCCATCACCAGCAACGGATCAAAGCTGGTCAGAGAATGATTTTGAGGAGATGAGAGAAGAAGGCTTCAGTCCATCAAACCTCTCAGAGCTAAAGGAGGAATTACGTACCCAGCGCAAAGAAACTAAAAATCTTGAAAAAAAAGTGGAAGAATTGACAGCTAGACTAATTAATGCAGAGAAGGTCATAAACGAAATGACAGAGGTGAAAACCATGACACGAGAAATACGTGACAAATGCACAAGCTTCAGTAACCGACTCGATCAACTGGAAGAAAGAGTATCAGCGATTGAGGATCAAATGAATGAAATGAAGCGAGAAGAGAAACCAAAAGAAAAAAGAAGAAAAAGAAATGAACAAAGCCTGCAAGAAGTATGGGATTATGTCAAAAGACCAAATCTACGTCTGATTGAGGTGCCTGAAAGTGAGGGGGAAAATGGAACCAAATTGGAAAACACTCTACAGGATATCATCCAGGAGAACTTCCCCAACCTAGCAGG
>NW_022294791.1:0-1047 GCF_002776525.5 Piliocolobus tephrosceles | reverse complement strand
CAGACTGTCACTCTTTTTTAAGGATATTATAATAGCATAAAGCCACCAGCTTTACCATTAGAGAGATCTTCATTAAATTATCTTTGTTGTAATAAAGATCATCTGGAGGAAATACTGGTCTGGACACAATAATAAATGTTAAGCTTTCTAATATTTTCCACTTTTAGACACAAATTGAAAGGATCATTTATAATGTCAAAAATATACTTTTTTCTAACTAATCTATCTGATGACTGAGACACTATTGGCCATTAAAGTAGACAGAGCAAATCTAAATGTGGAGAGAAAAAGTAATTTCTACTTATGTTTGAACAGATGAAAGCACGAATAAGATGAAAGCCTGAAATATTAGCTTGGGGGAATAAAATCACTTGGGGGAGCAAGAGCAGGATATACCACCCTTTAACTCTACAGTCCCCCCCCCCCAAAAAAAAAATACAGATAGCTATGTACAAACCAAAATAGCCCTGGGAGGGTTCAAGAGATCACTTAAGAAACGACGGCAGCACAGTGAAGCCAAAAAAAAAAAAAGAAAAAAGAAAAAACAGAGAGAGAGAGAGAGAGTGAAAGAAAAAAAAATAGCCATATAGAAAAAACAACTGCTGAAATAAGCATACCTGAGACAGCAGAAACATCTTTTTTGGCTAGGAACAAAAAAAGTAGAAAGGGACTATCAGTATCAGCCACAAAGTGGAACCACCATGGCCCTCAGTAACCCACTCTGGCAGAAGACACTGGCATTTTTGCCGCAGGGGTAAGCAACAGCCATTTCTGAGAGAAAACCCAGAGGAAAAGATGAAGATGTAGCATCCCCTCCCACATCCCTTTTCCCCCACCAAAAATACCGTGACTGTTGTGACAAACCAGGATTGGAACTACTACCTTTCTGAATCTGCATGTGTCTCTGACATATGAGCAGCAACCATTTCAAAAGCTCCCACATAAAAATGCTCATACTAAATTTATTCTGTTACTTAAGAGTGTTTATGGATTTACATTCCATTTGTGGACTGACTATCTCACTGGATCTTCTTTCCTGCAGTAAGA
>NW_022294790.1:0-3627 GCF_002776525.5 Piliocolobus tephrosceles | reverse complement strand
CGAGCCACCGCGCCCGGTCCTACTTCACTCCTAACGCCCACCATACGCACGGTGCTTCCAAATGTTTGCTGAATGACAAGGTGAACGAGTGAATGGGACTACGTGACTTCGGGCAGCAGGCAATCCTATTCATTGGACCTCAGTTTCACTTTTTGTAAAGCAAGCCTGTCTCTCCCTCTCTGGCCTAAAAGCCTGAGTTCTGGGCTTCAGATAAGCGTGTCCTGTAGGGCAGACTCCAGGTGGACGTTGAGCTGGGTCTTCTAGGAGGCCAGGATCCGGCCAGCTCTTGGCTCCCGTCCTCTCCGAGACCCCACATGCCCTGTCCCAGAGCCGCGCGACCCAACCTCCCTCTGTTACCTAAGGCCCCGCCCTCTCTGCACAGCTCGCTCCCCATTGGCCGGGGGGCGGGACCTGGGCGTCCGGCTCCGCTGGGGGCGGGGCGGCGGGCGGCGGGCGGCCGGCGGGGCCCTCTACACCTGCGTGGTGTGTGTCCCGGCCTCAGCCCAGCGCCAGCTGCAGCTCCTTGATCCCAGCCGGATCCTGAGCGGGGAACACGGGTTGAAGCGGCTGTGGCGGCGGCGGCCCCGCCCAGGGTCTCCCTTGTTGAGGCTGCTGCCGCGTCTCTGTCGGCTGCTCAGCAGTGCCCTAGTTGGCCTAGGCGCCGCGGCGAGGAGCTAGCACTGGGAGGCGGCGGCCTGAGGTGAGACTGGGCTATGGGCCACGGGGTCTCCGGACCGGGCGGGGGTCTCTGCGCCGGGCGTGGCGGCTCCGAGCTGGGCTCCGCAGGGTCCGGGGTCGGGATCCCGGGTCCGTGCGCCTGGGCATTGTCTCCGCCTCGGGTGGCACCGGGGGCTTCGCGTCTGCTGCGATACCGCGTGGGCCAGCGCGGGGGTCCCGGTCGCCCTGCGAGTGCGGGCCGGTCCCCACTGCTCCCCGGCTCCCCGCGTCTGCCGCGGAGGGGACTGCATGGACCCGGGCGCTGGGTTCTGCCCGGTCCTCCGCGGCCTGGCTGGTCCCCGCGTGCGGCAGAGTGGGCCCTGCATGGAGCCACTCATGGAACGGTGTCCGGGTCACCGCGTGTGGAGACTCCAACGCCCTTCCCGCCCTCCCTCGCAGTGAGACTGCTTCGCCAGACTCACCGAAGGGACTGCGCGGACCCTCAGACCAGGGAGTCCGTGACTCTGGGTGGGGGCTCTTTCCTGGCCCCGCATGATGGCTTCCTGAGTGTTTTGTCACTTATATAGGTGACTGCGTGGACCCGCGCGCGTGAGTCCCGGCTGCCCTGCCAGTGGGGCTGTGCGCCGCCCCGTGACTCGTCTAGGTCGACCCGCCTGGGACGCGTGTGTAGTGGGGGTCTGTGCGCGGGGTGCGGTTGCTGGGGACGCACTGTCCCCGCCCCGTGATTTATCCTCTCACTTGCTGGGCAGCAGAAAGCGAAAGGCGCGGGCCCGGAGCTGTCACGCAGCGGCCTCACCAACCTCTGCCCAGGCCGGCGGAGCCCGGGGGTGCGGGGGTGGGGGGGCGAGGGGTTGTCACCTGGCGTCCCACCGCCGCACTTCCTGCTCTAGCTTTCGGCTGGGCTCTGATTGGTGGGAGCAGGGCCCTGCTGCGTGGCGCTTCTTGATTTCTTCCCTTAGTAATGGGAAGAAAAAAAAATCTGGAAAGCCAGATTGAATTTTGTCGCTCTGAGCGCCTGGAGAGTGGAAGAAACTCTCCCAAGAATTTGGCGGGCTGAAAATGCGTTTCACGCAGGAGCATCCACACCCACGGAATGAGGCCAAGGCAGTTACAGTTAGAGGTCAGATTTATGAGGGGGGAGCCAGGGTGAGGTCCATAGGTGGGGAGACTCCGACCTCAGCTTGATGGGGTCCCTCAGACACGTATTTCTCAGCCACCAGAGAAAGTGGAATTACTCCTTAGTGAATGCTTTCGTCAAACTTTTGAAAAACCTGTAATATCCCAGGAAGCATAATGGAACTGGACAGTTTTCCCCTTTTAAGAGTGTTAAACGTCCCGGAGACAAACAGCAGAAGGCTCAAGGAGTCCAAATACTCAACCTGAAGTTCTTTCTGAACAAGAGATGGTGTGTAAGTAACAGGCATAGGAGACAAAACTGAACTAATCACCACAGCTGTGGCTCCTAGCCCTGTAGCATGTCATGCAGGCCCTTTTGCCTTCTCTGCCCTCCGCTGTCCCAGACCCCAAGGCTACAGCCCACTTCCAGTCATCAGCTCCTGCCGACCCATTGCTATGAACTGTGTTTCGGTGGCTCCCTTCTCTCTGAAGTTTTGCTTGTTCTCCTGAAGTCCTGGTCTTTAAGAGCTTATGATCTGCAGGGACAGATTGGCTTTGGGCAGTACATAGTTAACTGTAGCACAGCTTGAAAAATGCTCTGATAGAGGTGGGCAGGCAGTTTGTACATGCGAGTAAGTGCGAGGTCGTTTTTGAATACCACGAATTCAAGTATTCATGCTTTTTAAAATCTGCAATTCTTTGACTCTCCAGAGGGTTTTTAGATTAATTTTTTTTCTATTACTTCCTAGTGTTTGTTGCATAGTTCAGAGTACTTGATTAAAACTTACCAGGTCTGCTGGGTGCGGTGGCTCACGACTGTAATCCGAGGACTTTGGGATGCCTAGGCAGGCGGATCACTTAAGGTCAGGAGTTCGAGACCAACCTGGCCAACATGGTGAAACCCTGTCTGTACTAAAAATACAAAAATTAGTTGGGCGTGGTGGTGAGCTCCTGTAATCGCAGCAACTCAGGAGACTGAGGCAGGAGAATAGCTTGAACCCAGGAGGCAGAGGTTGCAGTGAGTGAAATGGCTCCACTGCACTCCAGCCTGGGCCATACAGTGAGACTTCCTCTCAAAAGAAAAACAGAAACAATGTACTGGGTCTACCTCTGGCTCTGGAACTTTCCTGGAAGGTCTTCTCTTCTGGGCTTTATTTTTCTCACTTTTGAGGATTGTAAATGATGTAATTTCCAAGAATTTTTGCCCTACACCTTTAATTCTTTCAAGCAAATATAGCAGAGAGAAATTCTCTTCCCCGCAATGGTGTAAGAAAGTCTCTCACAGAAGGAGACACTTGGGTATGGAGAAGACACAGTGTATGTATGTATATATATATACATATATATATATATTTTTTTTTGGAGTCGGAGTTTTGCTCTGTTGACCAGGCTGGAGTGCAGTGGCAGGACCTCCGCTCACTGCAAGCTCCACCTCCTGGGTTCACTCCATTCTCCTACCTCAGCCTTCCAAGCAGCTGGGACTATAGGCACCTACCACCACGTCCGGCTAATTTTTTGTATTTTTAGTAGAAATAGGATTTCACTGTGCTAGCCAGGATGGTCTTCATCTCCTGACTTCATGATCTGCCCGCCTCGGCCTTCCAGAGTTCTGGGGTTACAGGTGTGAGCCACTGTGCCTGGCCGACAGAGGATATATTTTTGAGCTCTACATTTCAGAGTTCTTTTCTCTAGCCCTGGCCTGGGTCCCAAACAGGGAACTTAATTCACTCTATCACTGAAGTATACTCTTGCTTTGATGCCATTGGTATGTTGTCCTAGAGATTTGCTGTGGCTGCCAGGAGTGTTTCATAGTTAAGAACTGATGCAACCTCT
>NW_022294789.1:0-1266 GCF_002776525.5 Piliocolobus tephrosceles | reverse complement strand
AATACAGGAGCACCCAGATTCATAAAGCAAGTCCTTAGAGACTTACAAAGAGACTTAGACTCCCATACAATAATAATGGGAGACTTCAACACTCCACTGTCAACATTAGACAGATCAACGAGACAGAAAGTTAACAAGGATATCCAGGAATTGAACTCATCTCTGCACCAAGCGGACCTAATAGACATCTATACAACTCTCCACCCCAAGTCAACAGAATATACATTCTTCTCAGCACCACATCACACTTATTCCAAAGTTGACCACATAATTGGAAGTAAAGCACTCCTCAGCAAATGTAAAAGAACAGAAATTATAACAAACTGTCTCTCTGACCACAGTGCAATCAAACTAGAACTCAGGACTAAGAAATTCAATCAAAACCGCTCAACTACATGGAAACTGAACAACCTGCTCCTGAATGACTACTGGGTACATAACGAAATGAAAGCAGAAATAAAGATGTTCTTTGAATCCAATGAGAACAAAGATACAACATACCAGAATCTCTGGGACACATTTAAAGCAGTATGTAGAGGGAAATTTATAGCACTAAGTGCCCACAAGAGAAAGCAGGAAAGATCTGAAATTGACACTCTAACATCACAATTAAAAGAACTAGAGAGGCAAGAGCAAACACATTCAAAAGCTAGCAGAAGGCAAGAAATAACTAAGATCAGAGCAGAACTGAAGGAGATAGAGACACAAAAACCCTCCAAAAAATCAATGAATCCAGGAGTTGGTTTTTTGAAAAGATCAACAAAATTGACAGACCGCTAGCAAGATTAATAAAGAAGAAAAGAGAGAGGAATCAAATAGACACAATAAAAAATGATAAAGGGGATATCACCACCGACCCCACAGAAATACAAACTACCATCAGAGAATACTATAAACACCTCTACGCAAATCAACTAGAAAATCTAGAAGAAATGGATAATTTCCTGGACGCGTACACTCTTCCAAGACTAAACCAGGAAGAAGTTGAATCCCTGAATAGACCAATAGCAGCCTCTGAAATTGAGGCAACAATTAATAGCCTGCCCACCAAAAAAAGCCCAGGACCAGATGGATTCACAGCTGAATTCTACCAGAGGTACAAGGAGGAGCTGGTACCATTCCTTCTGAAACTATTCCAATCAATAGAAAAAGAGGGAATCCTCCCTAACTCATTTTATGAGGCCAACATCATCCTGATACCAAAGCCTGGCAGAGACACAACAAAAAAAGAGAATTTTAGACCAATCTCCCTGATGAACATCGATG
>NW_022294787.1:0-13936 GCF_002776525.5 Piliocolobus tephrosceles | reverse complement strand
TTGAAGTCTCCCATTATTATTGTATGGGAGTCTAAGTCTCTTTGTAAATCTCTAAGGACTTGCTTTATGAATCTGGGTGCTCCTGTATTGGGTGTATATATATTTAGGATAGTTAGCTCTTCCTGTTGAATTGATCCCTTTACCATTATGTAATCTCCTTCTTTGTCTCTTTTGATCTTTCTTTGATTGTTTAAAGTCTGTTTTATCAGAGACTATGATTGCAACCCCTGCTTTTTTTTGTTCTCCATTTGCTTGGTAGATCTTCCTCCATCCCTTTATTTTGAGCCTATGTATGTCTCTGCATGTGAGATGGGTCTCCTGAATACAGCAGACTGATGGGTCTTGACTCTTTATCCAGTTTGCCAGTCTGTGTCTTTTATTTGGAGCATTTAGTCCATTTACATTTGAGGTTAATATTGTTATGTGTGAACATGATCCTGCCATTATGATATTAACTGGTTATTTTGCTCGTTATTTGATGCAGTTTCTTCCTAGCCTCGGTGGTCTTTATATTTTGGCATGCTTTTGCAATGGCTGGTACCGGTTGTTCCTTTCCATGTTTAGCGCTTCCTTCAGGGTCTCTTGTAAGGCAGGCCTGGTGGTGACAAAATCTCTAAGCATTTGGTTTTCTGTAAAGGATTTTATTTCTCCTTCACTTATGAAACTTAGTTTGGCTGGATATGAAATTCTGGGTTTAAAATTCTTTTCTTTAAGAATGTTGAATATTGGCCCCCACTCTCTTCTGGCTTGGAGAGTTTCTGCCGAGAGATCTGCTGTTAGTCCAATGGGCTTCCCTTTCTGGGTAACCCGACCTTTCTCTCTGGCTGACCTTAAGATTTTTTCCTTCATTTCAACTTTGGTGAATCTGGCAATTATGTGTCTTGGAGTTGCTCTTCTCGAGCAGTAACTTTGTGGCATTCTCTGTATTTCCTGAATTTGAATGTTGGCCTGCCCTACTAGGTTGGGGAAGTTCTCCTGGATGATATCCTGAAGAGTGTTTTCCAATTTGGTTCCATTTCCCCCCTCACTTTCAGGCACCCCAATCAGGCGTAGATTTGGTCTTTTAACATAATCCCATACTTCTTGCAGGCTTTGTTCATTTCTTTTTCTTCTTTTTTCTTTTGGTTTCTCTTTTTGCTTCATTTCATTCATTTGATCCTCAATCGCTGATACTCTTTCTTCCAGTTGATCGAGTCAGTTACTGAAGCTTGTGCATTTGTCACGTATTTCTCGTGTCATGGTTTTCATCTCTGTCATTTCGTTTATGACCTTCTCTGCATTAGTTAGTCTGGCTGTCAATTCTTCCACACTTTTTTCAAGATTTTTAGTTTCTTTGTGCTGGCTACGTAATTCCTCCTTTAGCTCTGAGAATTTTGATGGAGTGAAACCTTCTTCTCTTAACTCGTCAAAGTCATTCTCTGACCAGCTTTGATCCGTTGCTGGCGATGGGCTGCGCTCCTTTGCAGGGGAGACGCGCTCTTATTCTTTGAATTTCCAGGTTTTCTGCCCTGCTTTTTCCCCATCTTTGTGGTTTCATCTGCCTCTGGTCTTTGATGATGGTGGCGTCCTGATGGGGTTTTGGTATAGGTGTCCTTCCTGTTTGATAGTTTTCCCTCTAACAGTCAGGACCCTCAGCTATAGGTCTGTTGGAGATTGCTTGAGGTCCACTCCAGACCCTGTTTGCCTGGGTATCAGCAGCATAGTTTGTAGAAGATAGAATATTGCAGAACAGCGAGTGTACCTCTCTGATTCATACTTTGGAATCTTCCTCTCAGGGGTGTGCTCCACCCTGTGAGGTGTGGGGTGTCAGACTGCCCCTAGTGGGGGATGTCTCCCAGTTAGGCTACTCAGGGGTCAGGGACCCACTTGAGCAGGCAGTCTGTCCCTTCTCAGATCTCAACCTCCGTGTTGGGAGATCTACTGTTCTCTTCAAAGCTGTCAGACAGAGTCGTTGGCATCTGCACAGGTTTCTGCTGCTTTTTTTGTTGTTGTTGTTTAGCTGTGCCCTGTCCCCAGAGGTGGAGTCTACAGAGACAGGCAGGCTTCCTTGAGCTGCTGTGAGCTCCACCCAGTTCGAGCTTCCCAGCGGCTTTGTTTACCTACTTAAGCCTCAGCAATGGCGGGCACCCCTCCCCCAGCCTCGCTGCTGCCTTGCGGTTAGATTGCAGACTGCTATGTTAGCAATGAGGGAGGCTCCGTGGGCGTGGGACCTTCCCGGCCAGGTGTGGGATATATTCTCCTGGTGTGCCTGTTTGCTTAAAGCGCAGATTGAGGTGGGAGTTACCCGATTTTCCAGGTGTTGTGTGTTCCCCTGGCTAGGAAAAGGGATTCCCTTCCCCCTTGGGCTTCCCAGGTGAGGCAATGCCTCGCCCTGCTTCAGCTCTCGCTGGTCGGGCTGCAGCAGCTGACCAGCACCGATTGTCCAGCACTCCCTAGTGAGATGACCCCAGTACCTCAGTTGAAAATGCAGAAATTACCGGTCTTCTGTGTCGCTCGTGCTGGGAGTTGGAGACTGTAGCTGTTCCTATTCGGTCATCTTGCTCCGCCCCCTATTCGGGTCTTGACTCTTTATCCAACTTGCCAGTTTGTGTCTTTTAATTGGACTATTTAGTCCATTTACACTTAAGGTTAATATTGTTATGTGTGAACTTGATCCTGTCATTATGATATTAGTTGTTTATTTTGCTCATTAGTTGATGCAGTTTCTTCCTAGCATCGATGGTCTTTACATTTTGGCATGTTTTTGCAATGGCTGGTAAAGGTTGTTCCTTTCCATGTTTAGTGCTTCCTTCAGGATCTCTTGTAGGGCACGCCTGATGGTGACAGAATCTCTGAGCTTTTGCTTGTCTGTAAAGAATTGTATTTCTCCTTTACTTATGAAACTTAGTTTGGCTGGATTGATAATTCTGGGTTGAAAATTCTTTTCTTTAAGAATGTTGAATATTGGCCCCCACTCTCTTCTGCCTTGGAGAGTTTCCACCAAGAGATCTGCTGTTAGCCTGATGGGCTTCCCTTTGTGGGTAACTTGACCTTTCTCTCTGGCTGCCCTTAACACTTTTTTCTTCATTTCAACTTGGGTGAATCTCACAATTATGTGTCTTGGACTTGCTCTTCTCCAGGAGTATCTTTGTGGCACTCTCTGTATTTCCTGACTTTGAATGCTGGCCTGCCTTGCTAGATTGAGAAAATTCTCCTGGATAATATCTTTCAGAGTGTTTTCCAACTTGGTTTCATTCTCCCCATCGCTTTCAGGCATACCAATTACACGTAAGTTTGGTCTTTTCACATAATCCCATATTTCTTGTAGGTCTTTTTCATTTATTTTTACTCTTTTTTCTCTAAACTTCTCTTCACACTTCATTTCATTCATTTGATCTTCAATCACTGATACTGTTTCTTCCAGTTGATCAAGTCAGTTACTGAAGCTTGTGCATTTGTCATGTAGTTCTCATGTCACGGTTTTCATCTCTATCAGTTCGTTTATGAACTTCTCTGCATTGGTTATTCTAGTTATCCATTCTTCCATTCCTTTTTCAAGGTTTTCAGTTTCTTTGCATTGGGTACGTAGTTCCTCCTTTTGCTCTGAGAATTTTGATCGAGTGAAATCTTCTTCTCTCAGCTCCTCAAAGTCATTCTCCATCCAGTTTTGTTCCATTGCTGGTGATGAGCTGTGCTCCTTTGGAGGGGGAGATGTGCTCTGATTTTTTGAATTTCCAGCTTTTCTGCACTGCTTTTTGCCCGTCTTTGTGGTTTTATCTGCCTTTGGCCTTTGATGGTAGTGATGTAATGATGGTGTTTTGGTGTGGGTGTCCTTTCTGTTTGTTAGTTTTCCTTCTAACTGTCAGGACCCTCAGCTGCAGGTCTGTTGGAGTTTGCTTGAGGTCCACTCCAGACCCTGTCTGCCTGGGTATCAGCAGCAGAGGCTGCAGAAGATAGAATATTGCTGAACAGTAAGTGTTGCTGTCTGATTCTTGTTCTGGAAGCTTTGTCTCAGAGGTGTACTCAGCCATGTGAGGTGTGAGGTGTCAGTCTGCACCTAGTGGGGGATGTCTCCCAGTTAGGCTACTCAGGGGTCAGGGAACCACTTGAACAGGTGGTCTGTCCGTTCTCAGATCTCAACCTCCATGCTGGAAGAACCACTGCTCTCTTCAAAGCTGTCAGACAGGGACATTTACATCTACAGAGGTTTCTGCTGCTTTTTGTTTAGCTGTGCCCTGTCCCCAGAGGAGGAGTCTACAGATACAGGCAGGCCTCCTTGAGCTGTGATGGACCCATTTCGAGCTTCCAGGCAGCTTTGTTTACCTACTTAAGCCTCAGCAGTGGTGGGCGCCCCTTCCCCAGCTTTGCTGCTGCCTTGCAGTTAGATCTCAGATGGCTGTGCTAGCAATGAGGGAGGCTCTGTGGGTGTGGGACCTTCCAGGCCAGGCATGGGATATAATCTCCTGGTGTGCCATTTGCTAAGACCCTTGTTAAAGTGCAGTATTAGGGTGAGAGTTACCCGGTATTCCAGGTGTTGTGTGTCTCAGTTTCCCTTGGCTAGGAAAAGGGATTCCCTTCCCCCTTGTGCTTCCAGGTGAGGTGATGCCTCATCCTGCTTCAGCTTTCACTAGTTGGGCTGCATCCACTTACCAGCACCGACTGTCTGACACGCCCCAGTGAGATGAACCTGGTACGTCAGTTGAAAAGGTGGAAATCACCCATCTTCTGTATCACTCATGCTGGGAACTGGAGGCTGGAGCTGTTCCTATTCGGTCATCTTTGGCACCCCCCCATGGTAACTTTAAATCAGAAAACATACAACAAATTCAAAAATAAAATAAAAAGCAAAACATTGTATAATACCCCCAGAGAAAATCACCTTGACTAAAAGGAAGACAGAAAGAATGGAAAAAAGGAAAGGAAGACCATAAAGCAACCAGAAAACGAATAACAAAGCAGGAGTAAGTGCTTACTTGTCAATGACACTGAATGTAAATGGACTAAACTCTGCAATCAAGACATACAGTGGCAGAATGGACAAAAAAGGAAGACCCAATGATCTATTGCCTAGAAGAAACACACTTCACCTATAATCACACACATAGGTTGAAAATAAAGGGATGGAAAAAGATATCCCATGCCAATTGAAACCAAAAAAGAGCAAGAGTGTCTATCTATCTGTGTATCTATGTATCTATGTATCTATCTATCATCTATCTATCTATCTATCTATCTATCTATCTATCTATCATTGATCTATCTATTTTTTTGTGACAGGGTCTTGCTCTGTCACACAGGCTGGATTGCCATGGCACAAACATGGATCACTGCAGCCTCGACTTCCTATGCTCAAAAGATTCTCCCACATCAGTCTCTGTGTAGCTGGGACTTGGCTATCATACCCAGAGAAGTAGCTTTATGTATAGCAGACAAAATAGATTTACAGACAAAAAATATATAAAGTGTCAAATAGGGTGATTATGTAATAATAAAGGGGTAAATTCAGCAAGAGGATATAAAAATTATAAATACATATGGACCCAACATTGGAGCAACCAGATATATAAAGCAAATATTATTAAAGCTAAAGAAAGATAGATCTGAATACAATAATAGCTGCAGTCTTCAGCAACTGACTTTTAGCATTAGACAGTACTTTCAGGCAAAAAATTAACTAAGAAACAGCAGTGTTAATCTGCACTATAGATCAAATGGATCTAAACAGATATTTACAGAACATTTTATCCAACAAAAGCAAAATACACATTCTTCTTAGCACATGGATTATTCTCAAGCATAGACCATATATGAGGTAAACAAGTCTTTAAAAATTCCAAACAATTGACATAATATTAAGCATCTTCTCTGACTATAATGGAATAAAACTGCAAATTAAAAAAGAGAAATTTTGGAAACTCTATGAACACACAGATATTAAACAATATGCTCCTGAATGACCAGTGGGTTGATTAAAAAATTAAGAAGATAATTAAAAAATTTTTTGAAACAAACAGTAATGGAAACACAACACACCAAACCTACAGGATACAGCAAATGCAGTGCTAAGAGAAAAATTTATAGCTATAAGTGCCTACATCAAAAAGAAAAAAAAAGAGAAAACCTTTCCAATATATAACCTAATGATGCATCTTAAAGAAACTGGAGGCTGGGCGCAGTGGCTCAAACCTGTAATCCCAGCACTTTGGAGGCCGAGAAGGGTGGATCACGAGGTCAGGAGATCGAGACCATCCTGGCTAACATGGTGAAACTCCGTCTCTACTAAAAAAATACAAAAAAACTAGCCAGGCGTGGTGGCGGGCGCCTGTAGTCCCGGCTACTAGGCAGGCTGAGGCAGGAGAATGGCATAAACCTGGGAGGCGGAGCTTGCAATGAGCCGAGATCCCGCCACTGCACTCCAGCCTGGGCGACAGAGCAAGACTCCGTCTCAAAAAAAAAAAGCAAGAGAAAACTAAGCCCAAAATTAGTAGAAGGAAAAAAATAATAAAGATCAGAGCAAAAATAAATGAATTTAAAATGAAGAAAACAATGCAAAAGATCAATAAAACAAAAAGTTGGGATTCTTAAAAGTTAAACAAAATAGACCAAACTTTAGCCAGATTAACTGAGAAAAAAAGAGAGAAGATTGAAATGAATAAAATCAGAGATGGAAAAAAAGACGTTATAGCTGATATGGTAGAAATTCAAAGGAACATTACTGGCTACTATCAGCAACTGTACGCAAAAGAAAATTGGCAAATCTAGAGGAGATGTACAAATTTCTAGACACCTACAACCTACCAAGACTGAACAAGGCTGAAATCCAAAATCTGAACAGGCCAATAACAAGTCATGAAATGTAAGCCAAAATAAAATGTCTCCTAGTACAAAAAAGGCCTGGAATCTGATGGTTTCACTGCTGAATTCTACCAAACATTTAAAGAAAAGCTAATACCAACATTACTCAAACTATTCCAAAAATAGAGGAGAAGAGAATATTTTCAAACTTATCTTATTAGACCAGTATTACCCCGATACCCAAACTAGACAAAGGCATATCAAAAAAAGAAAACTAGAGGCGAATATCTCTGATGAATATTGATGCAAAAATGCTCAACAAAATACTAGCAAACTGAAATCCCACTACTGGGTATATACCCAAAGGATTATAAATTATGCTACTACAAAGACACATGCACACATATGTTTATTGCGGCACTATTCACAATAGCAAAGACTTGGAATCAACCCAAATGTCCATCAGTGACAGACTGGATTAAGAAAATGTGGCACATATACACCATGGAATACTATGCAGCCATAAAAAAGGATGAGTTTGCGTCCTTTGTAGGGACATGGATGCAGCTGGAAACCATCATTCTTAGCAAACTATCACAAGAAGAGAAAACCAAACACCGCATGTTCTCACTCATAGGTGGGAACTGAACAATGAGGTCACTTGGACTCGGGAAGGGGAACATCACACACTGGGGCCTATCATGGGGAGGGGGGAGGGGGGAGGGATTGCATTGGGGAGTTATACCTGATATAAATGATGAACTGATGGGTGCTGACGAGTTGATGGGTGCAGCACACCAACATGGCACATGTATACATATGTAACAAACCTGCACGTTATGCACATGTACCCTAGAACTTAAAGTATAATAAAAAAAATAAAAAACACAATACATTAAAAAGACTGTTAATCTTGACAAAGTGGGATTTATCCCAGGGATGCAAAGACAGGTAAACATATGCAAATAAGTTAATGTGATACATCATATTAACAGAATGAAGGTCAAAGCCATATTATCATTTAAATTGATGCCAAAGAAGCATTTGATAAAATTTAACATGCTTTCATGATAAGAACTCTAAAAATCTTGATATACAAGGAACCTATGTCAACATAATAAACCCATATATTTCTGATCCTCAGCTAGTATCACAATGAATGAGGAAAAATTGAAAGCCTGTCCTCTAAGATTTGGAACAAGGCAAGATTGCCCACTTCTGCACTGTTGCTCAACATAGTTCTGGAAGTTCTAGCTGGAGCAATCAGACAAGAGAAGGAAAAAATGTTTATCCAAACTGGAAAGGAAAAAGTCAGATTATCTTTGTTTGCAGATTACATGATCTTATATTTGAAAATATGAAGACTTCAACAAAAAACTGTTAGAACTAATGAACAAATTTAGTAAATTTGCAGATACAAAATCAACATAAACATCATTAGCATTTCTATATGCCAGCAGTGAACAATTTAAAACAGAAACAAAAACATAATCCCATTTACAATAGCCACAAACAAAATTAAATACATAAAAATTAACCAATGATGTGAAAGATCTCTACAAAAAAAACTGCAAAGCACTGATGAAAGAATTTATAGGTGACACAAAGAAAGAAAAGATTTTTGATGCTCATGGACTGGAAGAATCAATATTGCTAAAATGTCGAGACAACCAAAAGCAATCTACAGTGCTTTTGCAACCTCTATCAATATACCAATTACATCTTCACAGAAATAGATAAAGCAATTTTAATATTTATATTAGATGACAAAAGAAACACAGTACCCAAAGCTATCCTGACCAAAAGATTAAAACTGGAGAAATCAGATTACCTGACTTCAAATTATACTACAGAGTTAGAATAACCAAAACAGCATGTCACTTGCATAAAAAGAGACATATAGAGAAATGGAACAAATCCATACACCTACAGTGGATTCCATCTTTGACAAACGTACTAGGAACACAAATTTGAGAAAGGATAGTCTCTTTAATAAATGGTACTGGGAAAACTAGATATCCATATGCAGAAGAATAAAACTTGACATGTATCTTTTGCCATATACAAAAATAATATAAGATTCGATTATAAACTTAAGCCCAAAACCTCAAACTTTGAAACTACTACAGGAAAACTTTGGGAAACTCTTCAGGACATTGATTTGGGCTAAAATTTCTTGTGTAATACCCAACAACAAGCACAGGCAAACAAAGCAAAAATGGAAAAATGAGATCACATCAAATTAAAAATCTTCTGCACAGCAAAGAAAGCAATCAACAATGTGAAGGGACCACTCACAAAATAGGAAAAACTATTTTCAAACTACCCATCTGACAAGCGATTAATAACAAGAATATAAAAGGAGCTCGAACATTTCAATTGGAAAAAAAAAACTAATAATAATATTAAAAAACAGGCCAAATATTTTAATGGAAATATATCAACAGAGGACATACAAATTGCAAATTGATCCATAAAAAGGTGCTCAACGACATTGATCATCAGAGAAATGCAAATAAAAACTACAATGCAACATTATCTCACCCCAATTAAAATGACTTTTAAGATAGGCAATAACAAATGCTGGATGAGGATATGGAGAAAGGGAACCCTTGTACACTGCTACTGGGATTGCAAACTAGTACAACCACTATGAAGAACAAAAAGAAGAACTTTTTAGTTCTCAAAAAACTAAAAAGAGAGCTGACATACAATCCAGAAATCCCACTGCTGGGTATACACTTCACCCCTCAAATAAAAGAAAATTAGTATATCAAAAAGATAACTGCATTCTCACGTTTGTTGCAGCACTGTTTACAATAGTAAAAAATTGGAAGCAACCTAAGTGCCTATCAACAGATGAATGGATAATGAAAATGTGTTGAAATGAAAATGAAAATGAAAAGCTAATCCACCACAATCCAGTAGCCTTCATCCCTGGATGCAAGGTTGGTTCAACAAACACAAATCAACAAATGAGATCAGATAAAGAGAATTACAAACAAAAAACACATGATTTTTTCAGTAGATGAAGAAAAAACTTTTGATAAAATTCAACATCTCTTCATGTTAAAAACTTTCAATAAACTAGGTATTGAAGAAACATTCCTCAAAATAGTAAGATCCATGCATAATAAATCCACAGCCAATATAATACTGAATCTTCAAAAACTTGAAGCATTCCCCTTGAAAACCAGCACAAGACAATGATACCCTCTCTCATCACTCCTATTCAGCATAGTATTCGAAGTCCTGGCCAGAACAATTAGGCAAAATAAAGAAAAAAAGAGCATTCAAATAGAAATACAGGAAGTCAAACTATCGCTATATACAGACAGCATGATTCTTTATGTAGAAAACCACATAGTCTCAGCCTCAAACCTCCTTCAGTTGTTTATCAGCTGAAGTATGTGTGAAAATCACTAGCATTTCTTTACACCAGCAACAGCCAAGCCAAGAGCAAACCAGGAACACAATCTCATTCACAGTTGCCACAAAGAGAATAAAATACCTAGGAATACAACTAACCAGGGCAGTGAAATATTTCTACAACAAGAATTACAGAACACTGCTCGATGAAATCAGAGATGACGCAAATAAATGAAAAAACACTCCATATTCCAATATTGTTAAAATAGCCTTACAACGCAAAGTAATTTTTAGATCCAGTGCTTTTCCTATTAAACTATTATACCAATGACATTCTTTACAGAACTAGAAATAAGTATTTTAAAATTCGTGTAAAACAAAAAACAGCCTGAATAGCCATGGAAGTCCTAATCAAAAAGAACAGAGCTGGAGGCATCATGCAACCCAACTTCAAACCACTACAGGGCTATAGTAACCAAAACTGCATGGTACTGATACCAAAATAGATACATTGCTCAATGAAACAGAATAGAGAGTCCAGAAATAAGGCTGCACACCTACAACTATCTGATCTTTGACAAAGTTTACAAAAACAAGCAATGAGGAAAGGGTACCCTATTTAATAAATGATGCTGGAATAACTGGCTGACCATACACAGAAGATTGAAACTGGACCCCTTCCTTACCCTATGTACAGAAATTGACTCAAGATGGATTAAAGATTTAAATGTAAAACCCCAAACTATAAAAACCATGAAAGACAAACTAGAAATTTTGGACACAGGAATGAGCAAAGATTTAATGACGAAGATGCCAAAAACAATTGCAACAAAAGCAAAAACTGACCAATGAGATCTATTTAAACTATAGAGCTTCTGTCCAGGCATAAAACCTGTTAGTACAGTATACAGACAACCTACAGAATGGGAGGAATTTTTTGCAAACTATGCATCTGACAAAGGTCTAATATCCAGCATCTATAAGAAACTTAAACAAATATACAAGAAAAAGTAAACCCATTAAAAAGTGGACAAAGGACATGAGCAGACACTTCTCAAAAGGAAACATACATGTGGCCAATAAGCATATGAAAAAAAAAAGCTCAACATCACTTGTCATTAGAGAAACGCAAATCAAAATCATAATAACATACTATTTCACATAAGTCAGAATGGCTGTTATTTAATAGTTAAAAAATAACAGATGTTGGCAAGATTGTAGAGAAAAAAGATTGCTTACGATGGCCGAATAGGAACAGCTCCAGTCTCCAACTCCCAGTGCGAGCAACGCAGAAGACTGGTGATTTCTACATTTTCAACTGAGGTACTGGGTTCATCTCAATAGGGAGTGTCCGACAACCAGTGCTGCTCAGCTGCTGCAGCCCGACCAGCGAGAGCTGAAGCAGAGCGAGGCATTGCATCACCTGGGAAGCCCAAGGGGGAAGGGAATCCCTTTTCCTAGCCAGGGGAACTGAGACACACAACACCTGGAAAATCTGGTAACTCCCAACCCAATACTGCACTTTAAGCAAACAGGCACACCAGGAGATTATATCCCACACCTGGTCGGGAGGGTCCCACGGCCACAGAGCCTCCCTCATTGCTAGCACAGCAGTCTGCAATCTAACCGCAAGGCAGCAGCGAGGCTGGAGGAGGGGAACCCGCCATTGCTGAGGCTTAAGTAGGTAAACAAAGCCGCTGGGAACCTCGAACTGGGTGGAGCCCACAGCAGCTCAAGGAAGCCTGCCTGTCTCGGTAGACTCCACCTCTGGGGACAGGGCACAGCTAAACAACAACAACAACAAAAACAACAACAAAAGCAGCAGAAACCTCTGCAGAAGCAAACGACTCTGTCTGAGAGCTTTGAAGAGAGCAGTGGATCTCCCAACATGGAGGTTGAGATCTGAGAAGGGACAGACTGCCTGGTCAAATGGGTCCCTGACCCCTGAGTAGCCTAACTGGGAGACATCCTCCACTAGGGGCAGACTGACACCCTACACCTCACATGGTGGAGTACACCTTTGAGAGGAAGCTTCCAAAGCAAGAATCAGACAGGTACACTCGCTGTTCAGCAATATTCTATCTTCTGCAGCCTCCACGGCTGATACCCAGGCAAACAGGATCTGGAGTGGACCTCAAGCAATCTCCAACAGACCTACAGCTGAGTGTCCTGACTGTTAGAAGGAAAACTATCAAACAGGAAGGACACCTACACCAAAACGCCATCGGTACATCACCATCATCAAAGACTGGAGGCAGATAAAACCACAAAGATGGGGAAAAAGCAGGGCAGAAAAGCTGGAAATTCAAAAAATAGGAGTGCATCTCCCCGTACAAAGGAGCGCAGCTCATCACCAGCAACGGATCAAAGCTGGATGGAGAATGACTTTGACGAGATGAGAGAAGAAGAATTCAGTCCATCAAACTTCTCAGAGCTAAAGGAAGAGTTACATACACAGCACAAAGAAACTAAAAATCTTGAAAAAAGAGTGGAAGAATAGATAGCTAGAATAATTAATGCAGAGAAGGTCATAAACGAAATGACAGAGATGAAAACCATGACACGAGAAATACGTAACAAATGCACAAGCTTCAGTAACCGACTCGATCAACTGGAAGAAAGAGTATCAGCGATTGAGGATCAAATGAATGAAATGAAGCAAGAAGAGAAACCAAAATAACAAAGAAGAAAAAGAAATGAACAAAGCCTGCAAGAAGTATGGGATTATGTAAAAAGACCAAATCTACGTCTGCTTGGGGTGCCTGAAAGTGAGGGGGAATATGGAACGAAATTGGAAAACACTCTGCAGGATATCATCCAGGAGAACTTCCCCAACCTAGTAGGGCAGGCCAACATTCAAATTCAGGAAATACAGAGAACGCCACAAAGATACTCCTCGAGAAGAGCAACTCCAAGACACATAATTGCCAGATTCACCAAAGTTGAAATGAAGGAAAAAATCTTAAAGGCAGCCAGAGAGAAAGGTCGGGATACCCACAAAGGGAAGCCCATTGGACTAACAGCAGATCTCTCGGCAGAAACTCTCCAAGCTAGAAGAGAGTGGGGGCCAATATTCAACATTCTTAAAAGAATTTCCAACCCAGAATTTCATATCCAGCCAAACTAAGTTTCATAAGTGAAGGAGAGATAAAATCCTTTACAGAAAACCAAATGCTTAGAGATTTTGTCACCACCAGGCCTGCCTTACAAGAGACCCTGAAGGAAGCGCTAAACATGGAAAGGAACAAATGGTACCAGCCATTGCAAAAGCATGCCAAAATGTAAAGACCACTGAGGCTAGGAAGAAACTGCATCAACTAACGAGCAAAATAACCAGTTAATATCATAATGGCAGGATCAAGTTCACACATAACAATATTAACCTCAAATGTAAATGGACTAAATGCTCCAATTAAAAGACACAGACTGGCAAACTGGATAAAGAGTCAAGACCCATCAGTCTGCTGTATTCAGGAGACCCATCTCACATGCAGAGACATACATCAGCTCAAAATAAAGGGATGGAGGAAGATCTACCAAGCAAATGGAGAACAAAAAAAAAGCAGGGCTTGCAATCCTAGTCTCTGATAAAACAGACTTTAAATCATCAAAGAAAGATCAAAAGAGACAAAGAAGGCCATTACATAATGGTAAAGGGATCAATTCAACAGGAAGAGCTAACTATCCTAAATATATATACACCCAATACAGGAGCACCCAGATTCATAAAACAAGTCCTTAGAGAATTACAAAGAGACTTAGACTCCCATACAATAATAATGGGAGACTTCAA
>NW_022294786.1:0-7518 GCF_002776525.5 Piliocolobus tephrosceles | reverse complement strand
TCAAGGATCTAGAACTAGAAATACCATTTGACCCAGTCATCCAATTATTGGGTATATACCCAAAGGATTATAAATCATGCTGCTATAAAGACGCATGCACACGTATGTTTATTGTGGCACTATTCACAATAGCAAAGACTTGGAATCAACCCAAATGTCCATCAGTGACAGACTGGATTAAGAAAATGTGGCACATATACACCATGGAATACTATGCAGCCATAAAAAAGGATGAGTTCGTGTCCTTTGTAGGGACATGGATGCAGCTGGAAACCATCATTCTCGGCAAACTATCGCAAGAACAGAAAATCAAACACTGCATGTTCTCACTCACAGGTGGGAATTGAACAATGAGATCACTTGGACACCGGAAGGGGAACATCACACACCGGGGCCTATTGTGGGGAGGCAGAGGGGAGAGGAATAGCATTAGGAGATATACCTAATGTAAATGACGAGTTAATGGGTGCAGCACACCAGCATGGCAAATGTATACATATGTAACAAACCTGCATGTTGTGCACATGTATCCTAGAACTTAAAGTTTAATTAAAAAAAAAAAAAAAAGTCAGTTCTGGCTTTTGAAATAAATACATTTTCAAGAACTAGGTAGGTGTTCTTAAAAAGGCCAAGAATACTGCTCAAGTGAGCATGGGAAAGCTAGAAAATATTCAGCGTCATGGATATTTGTTGGTTTAGGATGACAGCATTAATTTTCCTTTCTTATTTAGTACCTTAAATTAGTTGTGTGGAATCACCTCTTCCCCACTGCATACAATGTGGTAGTTCTATAGTTATGCCCCACTTCCTCCTCTAAGGGATGAGAAAGTGACCAAAATGAGGCTAACTTAAGACCTCCTTCATGAAATATGAAACTGGAAGAAAATAACAATAAACAAACAAGTCTTAGTGCATTTTATTCAAGCAAAGAGTCCAGTGCATACTCTGTTGATTGTGACCAAAGGTCCTAACCGATAAATTAAAAAGAATAAGGTAGAAGCTGAGGCAAAAGGATTGAGTAACTATAATACAAGCTTGGGGAGAGGTGGTTCTGTGTAGGAAGATAAGCATTTTGGAGGACTTGTGTGGGTCCAGGATTTGGTCTAGAAACATCAGCATTAAAAATGAGAATAAAACAACTGATTTTAGATTTTACCTGTTGGTGATAACAGATTACTAATTTATTGGCAAGGTTAAGCCCACAATTTGAAGTTCTTTTGTACCTGCTGAGACCAGCTTGGTCATGGAGACCCTAACCCAGTGGCGCTAGAGGAATTAAAGACACACACTCAGAAATATAGAGGTGTGGAGTGGTAAATCAGGGGTCTCACAGCCTTCAGAGCTGAGAGCCTTGAACAGAGATTTACCCACATATTTACTGACAGCAAGCCAGTCATAAGATTTACTAAAAGTATTCCTTATGGGAAATAAAGAGATGGGCCAAAATAAAGGGATGGGATCTGGCTAGTTATCATCAGCATGAATATGTCCTTAAGGCACAGATCACTCATGCTATTGTTTGTGGTTTAAGAACGACTTAAGCAGGTTTCAATCCCGTAAAGCAACAGCCTTCCAGTGTGGGCGTCAAGGCCATCATGAACATGTCACAGTGATGCACAGATTTGGTTTATGGCCAGTTTTTGGACCAGTTTATGGCCAGATTTTGGGGCCTGTTCCCAAGGGTACCTATAAAGAAACGGCTGGAAAAGGCAGAGACTGATAGGACCTAGCTTACCCTGATGAGCAACTCTATCTTGAACCTTCTAATCACCTTCATTCACTTCTAGAAATCAAGCTTTTCTGGATACCATACTGAAATATAACTCTAGAAACAATAAGCAGAATGTGAAGATGGAAACAGAAGTACTGATTTGGCTCTTATAATCTATTCCTTATGAAATATGGTTGTCACATTGAATTTTTTTCTGTGAGGGTGGAGATTAAGACAGAGAATAAACAGATCTTAAAAATCGTGTTTATATTTGCATATTGTGAGTAAAATGTATTGGCATTGCCTAACATGAGATATTGTTATGGCACAATGAAATGGTAGATTTAGAGATAAATGAGTTTTCATGTACGATTTTGTTTTGTTAGAAGTGAGTAATTCCTACCAGTAAAGACCAAAAACATGTTTAAGAGAAATTTTAAATAATTATTGAGAGATATACAAATATTTTGTAATTGATTTTATAATTCATATACCACTCTTCTTTTTACTAAAACTATATGTCTATAATACACTATTATATTTTTAAGCTATTTTATTTTATAGATATTTTACTGTAGATGTATATATAAATTAGAAATTTTAATGGAATTTTTCTACCTTGTTGAATTATAAAAATGAATATAGATGATCCAGAAAACCTTCTTCACTTGTAGACACTATGTGATGTTAAAGCACAAGTATTACCTGTGTTCTAAATACAGCCTCTGTTTTAAGGACAAGCCATTCATGTGCACAAAGCCACAGACATTGAAGCAAGGGAAGTAGGATGTAGTCCCTTGTCACTTCAGAATCTGAGGGTTTTGATGTAAAAAGTCACTTGAATAGTGCTTTCTGCTCATTAAGGAAAAGTTATTTTTTTTCTTTTTCACAGAATTTATTTATTTATTTATTTTATTATACTTTAAGTTCTAGGGTACATGTGCATAACGTGCAGGTTTGTTACATAGTATACTTGTGCCATGTAGGTGTGCTGCACCCATCAACTCGTCAGCACCCATCAATTCATCATTTATATCATGTATAACTCCCCAGTGCAATCCCTCCCACCTCCCCCCTCCCCATGATAGGCCCGAGTGTGTGATGTTCCCCTTCCCGAGTCCAAGTGATCTCATTGTTCAGTTCCCACCTATGAGTGAGAACATGTGGTGTTTGGTTTTCTGTTCTTGTGATAGTTTGCTAAGAATGATGGTTTCCATTCATATGGACCCAAAAAAGAGCCCGCATTGCCAAGACAATCCTAAGTCAAAAGGACAAAGCTGGAGGCATCACGCTACCTGACTTCAAACTATACTACAAGGCTACAGTAACCAAAACGGCATGGTACTGGTACCAAAACAGAGATATAGACCAATGGAACAGAACAGAGTCCTCAGAAATAATACCACACATCTACAGCCATCTGATCTTTGACAAACCTGAGAGAAACAAGAAATGGGGAAAGGATTCCCTATTTAATAAATGGTGCTGGGAAAATTGGTTAGCCATAAGTAGAAAGCTGAAATTGGATCCTTTCCTTACTCCTTATATGAAGATTAATTCAAGATGGATTAGAGACTTAAATGTTAGACCTAATACCATAAAAACCCTAGAAGAAAATCTAGGTAGTACCATTCAGGACAAGGAAAAGTTATAATTTGCCTTACCTTCAGTTTAATTTCACTGCTTGAACCTAGACTCAGATAATAAAATAATGTTTCAGAGCCCAAACCTTGCCTTTGTACCATCTGCTCTTTCATGGCTTTTTTCCTTCAGGCCTCCAGAGATTCACTGGACACACCTGACAACACACACACACACACACAAACACACACACATACACACACATGTTTTCCAAGGAAACATAATAAACTAAAAGTCATTTGGGCATTTTTTTCTTCCTAGAACTTTTTAGCAGGTAGTTTTCTTCAACTAAAAGCAAACTTTTTAGGTGGAGTAAGATGGCAGAATAGAGGGCTACAAAATTTATCCCCCTTCAGGAAGACGAAATTTTAACAACTAACTACACACAGAAAGCATCATCAAGAGCCAAAAGTCAGGTGAACAATCACAGTACCTGGTTTTATCTTTATATCACTGAAAAAGACATTGGAGAGGGTGGGAAAGATCGTCTTGAAGTGCCAACGGCAACCGTCTCCCATCCCCTTGCAGTGGCCACATGACATGGATATTCCATGTGCTTAGGAGACAGAGAGCACAGCAATTGTGAGGATTTGCACTGAACTTTGTGCTACCCTGTCACAGCAGAAAGCAGAACCAGACTGTACTCACCTAACATCAGGCTGTACTCACCTAACATCCACTCGTGGAAGGAGCATTTTGATCAGCTCTAGCCAGAGGGAAATTACCCATCTCAGCATTGGAGCTTGAGTTTCCACAAGCCTCACCACTGCAAGCTGGAGTGCTCTGGTGCCCTAAGTGAACTTAAGAGACAGTCTAGGCCACAAGTACTGCAATTCTTAGGCAAGTCCTAGTGCTGAGCTGGGCTCAGAGTCAGTGGACTGGGGGGACATGTGACCTTGTTAGACACCAACCAGGGTTGCTAGTGGAGTAATTGTGTCACTCCTCATACACTCTTTGGCAGCAGCCACATGGTGGGAAAAAAATCTGTGCTTGTGAGAGGGAGAATACAGCAAATGTGAGATTTTACACTGACCTCAGTGCTGCCCTGTCACAGCTGAGACCTGGCAGGATTCATCACCTGATAACTAAAAAGCCCCTGGGCCCTTAATAAACAACAGAAATACCTAGGTAACATGACATGGACATTGGGCTTTGAGGTGTGTGGGCTCCAGGTGCAACCCAACACATTCCCAGATGTGGTGGCTGTGGAGACTCCTGTTTGAGAAAAGCATGGGAAAAGTAAGTAAAAATCTGTCTTGCACCTTAGGTAGTAGCTCAGCCACAGTGGGGTAGCGCACCAACAAGATACTTGGGGTCACTGAGTCCAGGGTTATTCTTTTAGTCAACATTTCTAGACCTGCCCTGAGTCAAAGATTAACTCCCAGGCCTGACAGCATTTATCACAAACTGACTGAAGAGCCCTTGGACTTTAAGTGCACATTGATGATGGCCTGGCAGAAACCCCATGGGCCAGTAGTGGTGGCAGTCATAGGGAAAGATTCCTCTACCTGTGGAAAAAGGAGGGAAGAGTAGGAAGGAATTTGTTTTGCTGTTTGAGTGCCACCTTAATCACACTAGAGTAGAACACCAGTTAAATTTCTAAGATTTTTATCTTTAATGTCTGGCTGCCAGACAGAATCTCTGGACCCACCTAGGGCCTAAGGGAATTCATTTCCCTGAAGGAAGGGACAAAAACCTGGCTGGCTTTGCCACTTGCTGATTGTAGAGTCCTAGGGGCTTAAGTGAACTTAGGTGGTAGCCATGTAGTGGTTACAATGGTGGGCCTTGGGTGAAATTCAGTGTTGTACTGGCTTCAGTTTTGAACCAGTGCAATCCCTGTGGTGGTGGCCACAGTGATGCTTGTGTTACCCCAACTCCACATCCAGGTGGCTCATCTCAGAGAGAGAGAGAAAGGGGAAGAGAGAGAGAGAGAGAGAGAGAGAGAGAGAGAGAGAGAGAGAGACTCCGTTTGTTTGGAAGAAATTAAGGGGAGAAAAAAAGAGACTATGCTTGGTAATCGAGTTAATTCTTCTAGATATTATCCAAGACTACCAAGGTGGTACCTCAACAAACAAGAACCACAGTGTTGTTGAGTTTATGCCCCCAGTCTCTCCAAATACCTGAAAAACCTTTCCAAGAAGGATGGGCATGAACAAGACCAGGATGTGAAGACTACAATAAATACCTAACTCTGCAATGCCCAGACATAGATGGACATCTTCAAGCATTTAGATCATCTAGGTAGATAAGCCCTCAGCAAACAAAGTAAGGCACCAAGGACAAGTACTGGAAGAACAGAGATATGTGACCCTTCAGATAGTAAACTCAAAATAGCTGTTTTGAGGAAATTCAAAGAAATTCAAGATAAGAGAGAAGGAATTCAGAATTTTATGAGATAAATTTAATGAGATTGAAATAATGAAAAGAATCAAGAAGAAATTGTGGAGTTGAAAAATGCCGTTGACATACTCTAGAATGCATCAGTCTCTTAATAGTAGAATTGATCAAGCAGAAGAATTAATGAGCTTGAAAATAGGCTATTTGAAAATACACAGTAAGAGGAGACAAAAAAAGAAATGACAAACAATGAAGTACACCTACAAGACCTATAGAATAGCCTCAAAAAGGCAAATTTAAGAATTATTTTCCTGGCTGGGCACAGTGGCTCATGCCTGTAATCCCAGCACTTGGGGAGGCCAAGGAGGGTGGATCACGAAGTCAGGAGATCGAGATCATCCTGGCTAACACGGTGAAAACCCAACTCTACTAAAAATACAAAAAATTAGCTGGACGTGATGGTGGGCACCTGTAGTCCCAGCTACTTGGGAGGCTGAGGCAGGAGAATGGCGTGAAACCGGTAGGCGGAGCTTGCAGTGAGCTGAGATAGCGCCACTGCACTCCAGCCTGGGCGAAAGAGCAAGACTCTGTCTCAAAAAAAAAAAAAAAAAAAAGAAAGAAATCCTTAGAGAGAAGGAAGAGAAATAGGGGTAGAAAGTTTATTAAAAGGAATATACCTGGCAGCAGACTTTTCAGTAGAAACATTTCAAGCCAGGAGACAGTTGCATGATATATTTAAAGTGCTAAAGAAATAAAAAAAAATTTCACACTAAAATTATGTATGCAGTGAAAGTATCCTTTAAGCATGAAGGAGAAATAAAGACCTTCCCAGACAAACACAATCTGAGGAATTTCACTAAGACTAGATCTGTCTTACAAGAAATGCTAACAGGAATTATTAAACCAGAAGATAAAGGATGTTAATGAGCAACAATAATTCATCTGAAGGTACAAACCTCACTAATGACAGCACACAGAAAAACACAGAATATTATAACACGGTTACTGTAGTCTGTACTCTTAAATAAAAAGGCTGAATGATAAACCAATAAAAAAATAAGTGCAACATGTTTTCTAGACACAGACAGAACAATAAGACATAAAGCGAAACATTACAAAGTTAAAAAGTGGGAGACAAGGTTAAGATACAGAGTTTATGTTAGTTTTATCTTGCTTATTTGCTTATTTACATGCAATCAGTGTTAAGTTCTCATCAATTTAAAATAATGTGTTACAAGATAGTACTTACAAGCCTCACGGTAACCTTTTTTTTTTATTATTATACTTTGAGATCTAGGGTAAATGTGCACAATATGCAGGTTTGTTACATATGTATACATGTGCCATGTTGGTGTGCTGCACCCATTAACTCGTCATTTACATTAGGTATATCACATAATGCTATTCCTCCCCCGTCCCCCTTCCCCACAATAGGCCCCGGTGTGTGATGTTCCCCTTCCAGTATCCAAGTGATCTCATTGTTCGATTTCCATCTATGACTGAGAACATGTGGTGTTTGGTTTTCTGTTCTTGCGATAGTTTGCTGAGAATGATGGTTTCCAGCTGCATCCATGTCCCTACAAAGGACGCAAACTCATCCTTTTTTATGGCTGCATAGTATTCCATGGTGTATATGTGCCACATTTTCTTAATCCAGTCTGTCACCGATGGACATTTGGGTTGATTCCAAGTCTTTGCTATTGTGAATAGTGCCACAATAAACATACGTGTGCATGCGTCTTTATAGCAGCATGATTTATAATCCTTTGGGTATATACCCAGTAATTGGATGACTGGGTCAAATGGTATTTCTAGTTCTAGATCCTTGA
>NW_022294785.1:0-7157 GCF_002776525.5 Piliocolobus tephrosceles | reverse complement strand
CTGTGAGATGAATTCACACATCAACAAGAAGTTTCTAAGGAAGCTTCTTTCTAGTTTTCATCTGAGGAGATTTGTTTTTCACCATAAGCTTCATTGCGCTGAGAAATATCACAGTGCAGATTTCCAGAAAACTGTGTTAGCAAACTGATGACAGAAGAGAAACGCGTAACTCTTTGAGTTGCATACACACATCGGAATGCAGTTTCTCAGAAGGCTTCTTTCCAGATACGGTCTGAGGATATGTCCTTCCTCACCATAGCCCTCAATGAGCTCCCAAATATCACATTGCAGAATCCACGACAACAGTGTTAGCATACTGTTCCAAGAAGGGAAGGGTGGAACTCTGTGTGATGAAGTCACACATCAGAAAGCAATTTCTCAGAAAGCTATTATCTAGCTGTAATATGAGGATACTTCCTTTTTCACAGTGGGACCGAATTGGCTCCCAAATATCACTTTACAGATTCCAGGAAAACAGTGTTCCAAACTGCTTTCTGCGGAATATGTTGTAAATCTCTGAGATGAATTCACAGATCACAAACAAATTTCTCAGAAAGCTTCTCTCTCGTTTTTAACTGATGATATTTCCTTTGTCAGCTCAGGCCTCCATGCGATCCAAAGTAACCTTCCTTAGTTTCTACAAAGACAGTGTTATTGGCCTGCTCCATGAAATATAAGTGTAAATCTGTGTGATGAATTCACAATCAACAAGAAGGTTCAAAGGAAGCTTCTTTCTAGTTTTCATCTGAGGAGATTTCCTTTGTCACCATAAGCTTCATTGTGCTGAGAAATATCCCATTGCAGATTTCCAGAAAACTGTGTTAGCCAACTGATGAGTGAAGAGAAACGTGTAACTCTGTGAGTTGCATTCACACATCGCAATGCCGTTTCTCAGAAGGCTTCTTTCCAGTTTCTGTCTGAGGATATATCCTTTCTCACCATAGCCTTCAATGAGCTCCAGATATCACATTGCAGAATCCACGGCAACAGTATTAGCAAACTGTTCAAGGAAGCAAGGGTGGAACTCTGTGTGATGAAGCCACAAATCAGAAAGCAATCTCTCAGAACGCTTCTCTAGTTGTTATGTGAGGATACTTCCTTTTTCACTTGTACCCGAATTGGCTCCGAAATATCACTTTACAGTTTCCACGAAAAGAGTGTTAGCAAACTGCTTCCTGAGGAATAATTTGTACCTCTGTGAGATGAATTCACGGATCACAAAGAACTTTCTCAGAAAGTTTCTCTCTCGTTTTTAACTGATGATATTTCCTTTGCCAGCGGAGGCCTCCCTGACATCCAAAGTAACCTTTTTTGGTTTCTTCAACGGCAGTGTTAATGGCCTGCTCCATGAAATATAAGTGTAAATCTGTCAGAAGAATTCACACAACAACAAGAAGTTTCTAAGGAAGATTCTTTCTAGTTTTCATCTGAGGAGATTTCCTTTGTCACAAGAAGCTTCATTTCGCTGAGAAATATCGCATGGTAGCTTTCCAGAAAACTGTGTTAGAAAACTGACGACTGAAGAGAAACGTGTAACTCCGTGAGTTGCATTCACACATTGCAATGCAGTTTTCCGAAGGCTTCTTTTCAGTTTCTGTCTGAGGATATATCCTTTCTCACCATAGCCCTCAATGAGCTCCCAAATATCACATTGGCGAATCCACGGCAACAGTGTTAGCAAACTGTTCCATGAAGGGAAGGGTGGAACTCTGTGTGATGAAGTCACACATCAGAAAGCAATCTCTCAGAAAGCTATTCTCTAGTTTTTATGGGAGGATAATTCCTTTTTCACAGAGGGACTCAATTGGCTCCAAATATCACTTTACAAATTCCACAAAAAGAGTGTTAGCAAACTACTTCCTAAGGAATAAGTTGTAACTCTGTGAGGTGAACTCAAAGATCACAAAGGAATTTCTCAGAAAGCTTCTCTCTCATTTTTAACTGATGATATTTAATTTACCAGCAATGGCCTCCATGCGATCCAAAGTAACCTTTCTTAGTTTCTTCAAAGACAGTGTTAATGGCCTGCTCCATGAAATGCAAGTGTAACTCTGTGAGTTGAATTCAAAAATCAACAAGAAGTTTCTAAGAAGCGTCTTTCTAGTTTCCATCTGAGGAGATTTCCTTTGTCACCATAAGCTTCATTGCACTGAGAAATATCCCATTGCAGATTTCCAGAAAACTGTGTTAGCAAACTGATGACTGAAGAGAAACGTGTAACTCTGTGAGTTGCATTCACACATGCCAAGGCAGTTTCTCAGAAGGCTTCCTTCCAGTTTCTGTCTGAGGATATATCCTTTCTCACCATAGCACTCAATGAGCTCCCAAATATCATATTGCAGAATCTACGGCAACAGTGTTAGCAAACTGTTCCAAGAAGTGCAGGGTGGATCTCTGTGTGATGAAGTCACACATCAGAAAGCAATCTCTCAGAAAGCTATTCTCTAGCTGTTATGTGACGATACTTGCATTTTCTCAGTGGGACCGATTTGGCTCCCAAATATCACTTTACAGATTCCACGAAAAAGTGTTAGCAAAGTGCTTCTTGAGGAATAATGTGTAACTCTGTGAGATGAATTCAAAGATCACAAAGAAATTTCTCAGAAAGCTTCACTCTCGTTTTGAACTGATGATATTTCCTTTATAAGAGCAGGCCTCCATGCGATTGAAAGTATCCTTTCTTAGTTTCTTCAAAGACCGTTTTAATGGCCTGCTCTATGATATATAAGTGTAACTCCATGAAAAGAATTCACACATCAACAAGGAGTTTCTATGGAATCTTCTTTCTAGTTTTCATCTGAGGAGATTTCCTTTGTCACCATAAGCTACATTGCACTGAGAGCTCCCAAATATCACTTTGCAGAATCCAAGACAACAGTCTTAGCAAACTCTGCCAAGAAGTAATGTCTGGAACTCTGTGTGATGAAGTCACATATCAGAATGCAATCTCTCAGAAAGCTTACCTCTAGTTATTATGTGATGATATTTCCTTTTTCACCATGGGCCCCAATTGGCTCCCTAATATCACCGTGCAGATTCTATGAAAAGAGTGTTAGCAAACTGCTTCCTGAGTACAAAGATGTAACTCTGTGAGAAGAATTCACAGATCACAAAGAAGATTCTCAGAAAGTTTCTTTCCCGTTTTTAACTGATGATATTTTCTTTATCAGCATAGGCCTCAATGCCATCCAAAATAGAACTTTTCAGTTTCCTCAAAGACAGTGTTAGTGGCCAACTCCATGAAACATAAGTGTAACTCTGTGAGACGAATTCACACATCACTGAGAAGTTTCCAAGAAAGCTTCTTTCCAGTTTTCCTCTGCGGACAATTGCTTTGTCACCATAAGCTCCATTGCGCTAAGAAGAATCCCACTGCAGACTCCAAGCAAACTCTCTTAGCAAACTGATAGCTGAAGAGAAAAGTGTAAGTCTGTGAGTTGCACTCACACATAGCAATGCAGTTTCTCACAATGCTTCTTGCCACTTTCTGTCTGAGGATATATGCTTTTACACCGTAGCCCTCAGTGAGTTCCCAAATATCACTTCGCAGAATCCAAGACAACAGAATTAGCAAACTCTGCCAAGAAGCAATGTGTGGAACTCTGTGTGATGAAGTCAAATCTCAGAAAGCAATCTCTCAGAAAGCTTCCCTCTAGTTATTATGTGATAATATTTCCTTTTTCACCATCGGCCCGAATTGGCTCCCAAATATCACCTTGCAGATTCTAGGAAAAAAGTGTTAGCAAACTGCTTCCTGAGGACAAAGATGTAACTCTGTGAGACGAATTCACAGATCACAAAGAAGTTTGTCATAAAGCTTCCTTCCCGTTTATAACTGATGATATTTCCTTTATCAGCGTATTCCTCAATACCCTCCAAAGTAGAACTTCTCAGTTTCCTCAAAGACAGTGTTAGTGGCCTGCTCCATGAAACATATGAGTAACTCTGTGAGACGAATTCACACATTACAGAGAAGTTTCTAAGAAAGCTTCTTTCCAGTTTTCCTCTGCGGACACTTGGTTTGTCACCATAACTTCATTGCGCTAAGAAGAATCCCATTGCAGATTCCAAGCAAACTGTCTTAGCAAACTGATAGCTGTAGAGAAAAGTGTAACTTTGTGAGTTGCACTCACACATAGCAATGCAGTTTCTCAGAATGCTTCTTGCCACTTTCTGTCTGAGGATATATCCTTTTACCCCATAGCCCTCAATGAGCTCCCAAATATCACTTTTCAGAATCCAAGATAATAGCCTTAGCAAACTCTGCCAGGAAGCAATTTGTGGAACTCTGTGTGATGAAGTCACATACCAGAAAGCAATCTCTCAGAAAGCTTTCCTCTAGTTATTATGTGATGATATTTCCTTTTTCACCATGGGCCCCAATTGGCTCCCAAATATCACCTTGCACATCCTACGAAAAGAGTGTTAGCAAACATCTTCCTGAAGACAAAGATGTATCTCTGTGAGACGAGTTCTCAGATCACAAAGATGTTTCTCAGAAAGCTTCTTTCCCGTTTTTAACTGATGATATTTCCTTTATCAGCGTAGGCCTCAAAGCCTTCCAAAGTAGAACTTCTCAGTTTCCCCAAAGACAGTGTTATTGGCCTGCTCCATGAAACGTAAGTGTAACGCTGTGAGACGAATTAACACATCACAGAGAAGTTGCTACGAAAGCTTGTTTCCAGTTTTCCTCTGAGGACACTTGCTTTGTCACCATAAGCTTCATTGCGCTAAGAAGAATCCCATTACACATTCCCAACTAACTGTCTCAAGAAACTGACAGCTGAAGAGAAAAGTGTAACTCTGTGAGTTGCACTCAAACATAACAATGCAGTTTCTCAGAATGTTTCTTGCCACTTTCTGTCTGAGGATATATCCTTTTTCACCATAGCCTTCAGTGAGTTCCCAAATATCACTTTGCAGAATCCAAGACAACAGCCTTAGCAAACTCTGCCAAGAAGCTGTGTGTGGAACTCTGTGTGATGAAGTCACATATCAGAAAGGAATCTCTCAGAAAGCTTCCCTCTAGTTATTAGGTGATGATATTTCCTTTTTCACCCTGGGTCCCAATTGGCTCCCAAATATCACCCTGCACATTCTACGAAAACAGTGTCAGCGAACTGCTTGCTGAAGACAAAGTTTTCACTCTCTGAGATGAATTCACAGATTACA
This sequence comes from Piliocolobus tephrosceles, assembly GCF_002776525.5. NCBI lineage: Eukaryota > Metazoa > Chordata > Mammalia > Primates > Cercopithecidae > Piliocolobus > Piliocolobus tephrosceles. The sequence continues at coordinate 1,985 of NW_022294785.1, read as the reverse complement.
AAGAAGTTTCTCAGAAAGCTTCTTTCCCGTTTTTAACTGATGATATTTCCTTTATCAGCATAGACCTCAATGCCATCCAAAGTAGAACTTCCCATTTTCCTCAAAGACACTCTTAGTGGCCTGCTCCATTAAACATATGTGTAACATTATCAGATGAATTCATACCTCACAGAGAAGTTTCTAAGAAAGCTTCTTTCCAGTTTTCCTCTGCGCACATTTGCTTTGTCACAGTAAGCTTCATTGCGCTAAGAAGAATCCCATTGGAGATTCCAAGCAAAGTGTCTTAGCAAACTGATAGCTGAAGAGAAAAGTGTAACTCTGTGAGTTGCACTCACACATAGCAGTACAGTTTCTCAGAATGCTTCTTGCCACTTTCTGTCTGAGGATATATCCTTTCTCACCATAACCCTCAATGAGCTCCTAAATATCACTTTGCAGTATCCAAGACAACAGCCTTAGCAAACTCTGCCAAGAAGCAATGTGTGGAACTCTGTGTGATGAAGTCACATCTCAGAAAGCAATCTCTCAGAAAGCTTCCCTCTAGTTATTTTGTAATTAAATTTCCTTTTTCAACATGGGCCCCAATTGTCTACCAAATATCACCTTTCAGATCCTAGGAAAAGAGTGTTAGCAAACTGCTTCCTGATGACAAAGATGTAACTCTGTGAGACGACTTCACAGATCTCAAAGAAGTTTCTCAGAAAGCTCCTTTCCCGTTTTTAACTGATGATATTTCCTTTATCAGCATAGGCCTCAATGCCATCCAAACTATAACTTCTCACTTTCCTCAAAGACAGTGTTAGTGGCCTGTTCCATGAAACATAAGTGTAACTCTGTGAGATGAATTCACACATCAAAGAGAAGTTTCTAAGAAACATTTTTTCCAGTTTTCCTCTGCGGACACTTGCTTTATCACCGTAAGCTCTATTGTGCTAAGAAGAATCCCACTGTAGATTCCATGAAAACTGTCTTAGCAAACTGATAGCTGAAGAGAAAAGTGTAACTCTGTCAGTTGCGCTCACACATAGCAATGCAGTTTCTCAAAATGCTTCTTGCCAGTTTCTGTCTCAGGATATATCCTTTTTCACCCTAGCCCTCAATGAGCTCCCAAATATAACTTTACAGAATCCAAGACAACAGTCTTAGCAAACTCTGCCAAGAATCAATTTGTGGACCTCTGTGTGATGAAGTCACATATCAGAAAGGAATCTCTCAGAATTCTTCCTTCTAATTAATATGTGATGAAACTTCTTTTTTCACCATGGGCCCCAATTGGCTCCCAAATATCACCTTGCAGACTCTACGAAAAGAGTGTTAGCAAATTGCTTCCTGAGGACAAAGATGTAACTCTGTGAGATGAATTCACAGATCACAAAGAAGTTTATCAGAAAGTTTCTTTTCCGTTTTTAACTGATGATATTTCCTTTATGACCGCAGGCCTCAATGCCATCCAAAGTAGAACTTCTCAGTTTCCTCAAATACAGTGTTAGTGGCCTGCTCCATGAAACATAAGTGTAACACTGTGAGATGAATTCACACAGCACAGAGAAGTTTCTAAGAAAGTTTCTTTCCAGTTTTCCTCTGAGGACACTTGCTTTGTCAGGGTAAGCTTCATTGCACTAACAAGAATCCCAATGCAGATTCCAAGCAAACTGTCTTAGCAAACTGACAGCTGAAGAGAAACGTGTAACTCTGTGAGTTGCACTCACACATAGCAATGCAGTTTCTCAGAGTACTTCTTGCCACTTACTGTCTGAGAATATATCCTTTTTCACCATAGCCCTCAAAGAGCTCCCAAATATCACTTTGCAGAATCCAAGACAACAGTCTTAGCAAACTGCCGAGAAGCAGTGTGTGGTACTCTGTGTGGTGAAGTCACATATCAGAATGGAATCTCTCAGAAAGCTTCCCTCTAGTCATTATGTGATGATATTTTCTTTTTCACCTTGGGCCCCCAAAGGGATCCTAATATCACCTTGCAGATT
>NW_022294784.1:0-5809 GCF_002776525.5 Piliocolobus tephrosceles | reverse complement strand
AATTCACACACCAAAAAGCAGTTTCTCACAAAGCTTCTTTCTAGTTTTTATCTGAGGATAATTCCTTTTTCACCATATTACTCAATGCACTCGTAAACATCCCTTTGCAGATTCCTTGAAAACAGTGTTAGCAAACTGTTCCATGAAAAGAAAGGTGTAGCTCTGTGAGATGAATCCACACATCACCAGAAAGTTTCTCAGAAACCTTCTTTCTAGTTTTTATCTGAGGATATTTCCTTTGTCACCACAGGCTTTAAGGCAATCCAAAATATCCCTTCTCAGATTCCCCAAAAACAGTGCGACCAAACTGCTGCATGGAAATATTATGCACCTCTGTGAGATGGATTCACTCATCACAAATCAGTTTCTCAAAAAGGTTCTTTATAGCATCCTCCTGAGGATATTTCCTTTGTCACCATAAGCTTCAATGTGCTCTGAAACATCCTTTGCAGATTCCAAGTAAAGAGTGTGATCAAACTGCTCAATGAAAAGATCAGTGTAAGTATGGGAGATGAGATCACACTTCACAAAGCAGTAAATCAGAAAGCTTCCTTTTAGTATTTATCTGATTATACTTTCTTTGTCACCACTGGCTTCAATGCGCTCCCAAATACCTTATTGCAGATTCCACGTAAGCAGTGTTAGCAAACTGCTCAATGAAAAGAATGGTGTAACTCTGTGAGATGAATTCACACATTGCAAAAAAACTTTCTCAGAAAGCCTCTTTCTAGTTTTTATCTGAGTATATTTCTTTGTCACCATAGGCTTGAATGTGTTCCAAATATACCTTCTTAGTTTCCCCTAAAACAGTGCTATCAAACTGAATCATTAAAAGAATTGTGTAACTCTGAGAGCTGAATTAAGACATCACAAAGTGGTTTCTCAGAAAACTTCTTTCTCATTTTTATATGAGTATATTTCCTTAGTCACGAAACTTCAATGCACTATGAAATATTCCATTGCAGATTCCAAAACTACAGTGTTAGCAGACTGCTGAATGAAAAAAACATTGAAACACTGTGAGATGAATTCACATATTACAAAGCAGTTTCTCAGGAAAGTTCTTTCCAGTATTTATTTAAGGATATTTCCTTATTCACCATAGGCCTCACAGTGCTCCCAAATATCGCTATGCAGATTCCAAAAAAAAAAAAAAATTAGCAAACTGCTCCATGAAAGGAAAGGTGTAACACTGTGAGATGAATTCCCACATCAAAAAATAGCTTCTCAGAAAACTTCTTTAAAATTTTTATCAGAGTATATTTCCTTTGTCACCACAGGCTTCAATGAGATCCAAAATATCCCTTCTCAGATTCCCCCAAAACAGTGCTACAAAACTGCTCTTTGAAAAGAATCATGGAACTCTGTGAGATGAATCCCCAAATCACAAAGCAGTTTCTCAGAAAGATTCTTTCCCGTTTTTGTCTGAGATAATTTATTTGTCCAAATAAGCTTCAATGCACTCCGAAATATCCCTTTGTACATTCCGCAAAAGCAGTGTTAGCAAATTGCTCCATGAAATGAAAGGTATAACACTGTGAAACGAATTCACACATCACAAAGAACTATCTCAGAAAGCTTCTTTCTCGTTTTTATCTGAGGATATTTTCTTTGTCACTATAGGCTTCAAAGCGATAAACAATATCCGTTCTCAAATTCCCCAAAAACAATGCTTACAGACTGATTCATGAAAACAATCGTGCAAAGCTATGAAACGAATTAACACATCTCAAAGTATTTTGTTAGAAACATTGTTTCTAGTTATTATCTGAGGATAATTCCTTTGTCACTACATGCTTCAGTGCGTCCATAATGTCACATTGCCTCTCGGAAGTAAACAGTGCTAGCATACTGTTCAATGAAAAGAACAGTGCAATTCTGTCAGATGAATTTACACATCACAAAGCAGTTTCTCAGAAAGCTTCTTTCTAGTTTTTATCTGAGGATATTTCCTTTGTCACTGTAGGCTTCAATGCAATGCAAAACATTCCTTCTCAGAGTCCCCAAAAACAATGCAATCAAACTGATCCAAGAAAAGAATCATGTAACTCTGTGAGATAAATTCATAAATCACAAAACAGTTTCTCAGAAAGCATCTTTCTAGTTTTTATCTGAGGATACTTCCTTTTTCACAGTAAGTTTCAATGCACTCTGAAATATCCCATTGCAGATTCCAAGAAAACAGTGTTAATAATCTACTCAATGAAAAGAACAGTGTAACTCTGTAAATTGAATTTACACATCACAAAGCAGTTTCTCAGAATGCTTCTTATTGGTTTTTCTATGAGGATATTTCCTTTGTCAAAATAGGCTTCAATGTATTCCCAAATACCCTATTGCAGATTCCACGAAAACAGTGTTATAAAACTTCTCAATGAAAAGAATGGTGCAACTCTGTGAGATGAGTTCATATATCACAAAGCAGTTTCTCATAAAAATTCTCTCTATTTTTTATCTGAGGATATTACTTTTTTCACAATAGGCCTCAATGCGCTCCCAAATATCCCTTTGCAGATTCCACGAAAAGAGTGTTAGCAAACTTCTCCATGAAAGGAAAGGTGTAACTTTGTGAGATGAACTCACACATCAGAATAACTTATTCAGAAAGCTTCTTTTCGTTTTTATCTGAGGATATTTCATTTGTCATGATAGGCGTCAATGATAGGCATCTAAGAAGGAATACAATGTATTCCTTCTCAGATTCCCCAAAATCAGTTCTACCAAACTAATCCATGAAAAAAAAGCTGGAACTCTGTGAGATGAATTCACAAATCAGAAAGCCATTTCTCAGAAACCTTCTACCTAGGTTTTCCCTGAGGATATACGCTTTGCCACCATCAACTTCAATGCACTCCTAAATGTCACATTGTGGATTCCAAGAATACAGTGTTAGCAAACTGCTCAATGAAGAGGAGAGTGAAACTGTGAGATGAATTCACACATAACGAAGCTGTTTCTCAGAAAGCTTCTTTCTAGTTTTTATCTGAGAATATTTTTTCACTATATTCCTCAATGCGCTTATGAATATCCCATTGCAGATTCCCAGACAAAAGTGTTAGCAAACTACTCAATGAAAAGAATGTTCTAACTCTGTGAGATGATTACACACATCACAAAGCACTTTCACAGAAAGTTTCTTTTTGGTTTTAATCTGAGGATACTTCCTTTGTCTACGTGGGTTTCAAAGCACCCCCAAAGATAATATTGCAGATTCCACGAAAACAATGTTATCAAACTACTCAATGAAAAGAACCATGTAACTCTGTGAGATGAATTCACACATAACAAAGCAGTTTCTCAGAAAGCTTCTCTCTAGTTTTTTTCTGTGGAAGTTTCCTTTTTCACTACAGGACTCAATGCGCTCCCAAATATCCTACCACAGATTCCACGAAAAGAGTGTTATCAAAGTGCTCAATGAAAAGAATGGTGTAACACTGTAAGATGAATTCACGCATTGTAAAGCAGTTTCTCAGAAAGCTTCTTTCTAGTTGTAATCTGAGGATACTTCCTTTGTCACCATAGGCTTCTATGCAATCCAAAATATCCCCTCTCAGGTTCCCCAAAAACAGTGCTACTAAACTGCTCCATGAAACGAATGGTGTCATTCTGTGAGATGAATTCCCATATCAGGAAAGCTATTTCTCAGACAGCTTCCTTCTAGGTTTTCTCTGAAGATAATTTCTCTTTGACCATATTCCTCAATGCACTCCACTCCCAAATATGTTATTGAAGACTCCACGAAAAGAGTGTTAGCAAAGTTCTCAATGAAAAGATTGGTGTAACTCTGTGAGATGAATTCACACATCTAAAGAAGTTTCTCGGAAAGCTTCTTTCTTGTTTTAATCTGAGGATATTACCTTTGTCACCACAGAATTCAAGGTGATCCAAAATATCCCCCCTCAGATTCCCCAAAAACAGTGCAACTAAACTGCTCCATGAAAAGAATGATGTAACTCTGTGAGATGAATTCCCACATCAAAATGCTGTTTCTCAGAAAGCTTCTTTCTAGTATTTATCTGAGGATTTTTTTTTCACCATATTCTTCAGTGTGCTCTGGAATATCCCATTGCAGATTCCATGACAGAAGATTGAGGAAACTTCTCAATGAAAAGAACAGTGTAACTCTGTGAGATGAATTCATACATCACAAAGCAGCTTCACAGAAAGCTTCTTACGGCTTTTTCTCTGAGGATATTTCCATTGTCACCATACATTTCAATGCACTCCCAAATACCCTGTTGCAGATTACATGAAAACAGTGTAATCAAAGTGCACAATTAAAGGAAAGGTGTAACTGTGTGAGATGAATACACACATCACAAAGCAGTTTCTCAGAAAACTTCTTTCTATTTTTTACCTGAGGATATTTCCTTTTTTACCATAGGTCTCAATAATCTCACCAATATCACTTTGCAGATTCCATGAAAAGAGTGTTAGCAAACTGCTCCATGAAAATAAATGTGTAAAACTGTGAGATGAATTTAAACATCACAAAGCAGTTTCTCAGAAGGCTTCTTTTTAAAGCCTTCTTTTTAGTTTTTGTCTGAGGATATTTCCTCTGTCACCTTAGGCTTCAATGCATTTCAGAGTATCCCTTTCAGATTTCCCAAAAACATTGCTACCAAACTGCCCCATGAAAAGTATGGTGTAACTCTGTGAGATGAATTCACACATCGCAAAGCAGTTTCTCAGAAAGATTTTTCTAGTTTTTATCTGAGGATATTTCCTTTGAAACCATATGCTTCAATGCATCCAAAGTAGGTATACTTTCAGATTCAACAAAAACAGTGTTACCAAACTGTTCCATGAAAAGAGTGGTGTAACAATGTGAGATGAATTCACATATCACAAAGCAGTTTCTCAGAAAGTTTCTTTCTAGTTTTTACCTGAGGATATTTCGTTTTTCACTAGAGGCCTCAACTGGCTACCAAATATCTCATTGTAGATTCCACAAAAACAGTGTTAGCACACTGCTCCATGAACAGAAAGGTGTTACTCTGTGAGATGAATACATGAATTACAAGGAAGTTTCTCAGAAAGTTTCTTTCTAGTTTTTATCTGAGGATATTTCCTCTGTCACCATAGGCTTCAGTGCATTCCAAAATATCGCTTCTCAAATTCGCCATAAATAGTGCTAACAAACTGATCCCTCAAAAGAGTCGTGTAGCTCTGTGAGATGAATTAGCACATCACAAAGGGCTATCTCAGAAAACTTCTTTCTAGTTTTTATATGAGGATATTTCCTTTGTCAAACTACACTTCAAAGTGCTCCAAAATATCCCATTTCAGATTCTAAGAAAACAGAATTAGGAGTCTGCTCAATGAAAAGAATGGTGTAACACTGTGATATGAAGATCTTTCTTTTTTTTTTTTTATTATACTTTAAGTTCTAGGGTACATGTGCATAACGTGCAGGTTACATATGTATACATGTGCCATGTTGGTGTGCTGCACCCATCAACTCGTCAGCACCCATCAATTCATCATTTATATCAGGTATAACTCCCCAATGCAATCCCTCCCCCTCCCCCCTCCCCATGATAGGCCCCAGTGTGTGATGTTCCCCTTCCCGAGTCCAAGTGAGCTCATTGTTCAGTTCCCACCTATGAGTGAGAACATGCGGTGTTTGGTTTTCTCTTCTTGTGATAATTTGCTAAGAATGATGGTTTCCAGCTGCATCCATGTCTCTACAAAGGACGCAAACTCATCCTTTTTTATGGCTGCATAGTATTCCATGGTGTATATGTGCCACATTTTCTTAGTCCAGTCTGTCACTGATGGACATTTGGGTTGATTCCAAGTCTTTGCT
>NW_022294783.1:0-1175 GCF_002776525.5 Piliocolobus tephrosceles | reverse complement strand
TTCCAATCAATAGAAAAAGAGGGAATCCTCCCTAACTCATTTTATGAAGCCAACATCATCCTGATACCAAAGCCCGGCAGAGACACAAGAAAAAAAGAGAATTTTAGACCAATCTCCCTAATGAACATCGATGCAAAAATTCTCAATAAAATACTGGCAAACCGGATTCAGCAGCACATCAAAAAGCTTATCCACCATGATCAAGTGGGCTTCATCCCTGGGATGCAAGGCTGCTTCAACATTCGGAAATCAATAAACGTAATCCAGCATATCAACAGAACCAAGGACAAGAACCACATGATTATCTCAATAGATGCAGAAAAGGCTTTTGACAAAATTCAACAGCCCTTCATGCTAAAAACGCTCAACAAATTCGGTATTGATGGAACGTACCTCCTAATAATAAGAGCTATTTATGACAAACCCACAGCTAATATCATACTGAATGGGCAAAAACTGGAAAAATTCTCTTTGAAAACTGGCACAAGACAGGGATGCCCTCTCTCACCACTCCTATTCAACATAGTGTTGGAAGTTCTGGCTAGGGTAATCAGGCAAGAGAAAGAAATCAAGGGTATTCAGTTAGGAAAAAAGAAGTCAAATTGTCCCTGTTTGCAAATGACATGATTGTATATTTAGAAAACCCCATCGTCTCAGCCCAAAAGCTTCTTAAGCTGATAAGCAACTTCAGCAAAGTCTCAGGATACAAAATTAATGTGCAAAAATCACAAGCATTCTTATACACCGGTAACAGACAAGCAGAGAGCCAAATCAGGAATGAACTTCCACTCACAATTGCTTCAAAGAGAATCAAATACCTAGGAATCCAGCTTACAAGGGATGTAAAGGACCTCTTCAAGGAGAACTACAAACCACTGCTCAGTGAAATCAAAGAGGACACAAACAAATGGAAGAACATACCATGCTCATGGATAGGAAGAATCAATATTGTGAAAATGGCCATACTGCCCAAGGTTATTTATAGATTCAATGCCATCCCCATCAAGCTACCAATGAGTTTCTTCACCGAATTGGAAAAAACTGCTTTAAAGTTCATATGGAACCAAAAAAGAGCCCGCATTGCCAAGACGATCCTAAGTCAAAAGGACAAAGCTGGAGGCGTCACGCTACCTGACTTCAAACTATACTACAAGGCTACAGTAACCAAAACAGCA
>NW_022294782.1:0-1262 GCF_002776525.5 Piliocolobus tephrosceles | reverse complement strand
AGGTTAATATTGTTATGTGTGAACTTGATCCTGCCATTATGATATTAACTGGTGATTTTGCTCATTAGTTGATGCAGTTTCTTCCTAGGCTCGATGGTCTTTACATTTTGGCATGTTTTTGCCATGGCTGGTAGCAGTTGTTCCTTTCCATGTTTAGGGCTTCCTTCAGGGTCTCTTGTAAGGCAGGCCTGGTGGTGACAAAATCTCTAAGCATTTGCTTATCTGTAAAGAATTTTATTTCTCCTTCACTTATGTAACTTAGTTTGGCTGGATATGAAATTCTGGGTTTAAAATTCTTTTCTTTAAGAACGTTGACTATTGGCCCCCACTCTCTTCTGGCTTGTAGAGTTTCTGCCGAGAGATCTGCTGTCAGTCTGATGGGCTTCCCTTTGTGGGTAACCCGACCTTTCTCTCTGGCTGCCCTTAAGATTTTTTCCTTCATTTCAACTTTGGTGAATCTGGCAATTATGTGTCTTGGAGTTGCTCTTCTGGAGGAGTATCTTTGTGGCGTTCTCTGTATTTCCTGAATTTGAATGTTGGCCTGGCCTGCTAGGTTGGGGAAGTTCTCCTGGATGATATCCTGTAGAGTGTTTTCCAATTTGGTTCCATTTTCCCCCTCACTTTCAGGCACCCCAATCAGACGTAGATTGGGTCTTTTGACATAATCCCATACTTCTTGCAGGCTTTGTTCATTTCTTTTTCTTCTTTTTTCTTTTGGTTTCTCTTCTCGCTTCATTTCATTCATTTGATCCTCCATCGCTGATACTCTTTCTTCCAGTTGATCGAGTCAGTTACTGAAGCTTGTGCATTTGTCACGTATTTCTCGTGTCATGGTTTTCATCTCTGTCATTTCGTTTATGTCCTTCTCTGCATTAATTAGTCTAGCTGTCAATTCTTCCACTCTTTTTTCAAGATTTTTAGTTTCTTTGCACTGGGTACGTAATTCCTCCTTTAGCTCTGAGAGGTTTGATGGACTGAAGCCTTCTTCTCTCATCTCATCAAAATCATTCTCTGACCAGCTTTGATCCATTGCTGGCGAAGGGCTGTGCTCCTTTGCAGGAGGAGATGCGCTCTTATTTTTTGAATTTCCAGCTTTTCTGCCCTGCTTTTTCCCCATCTATGTGGTTTTATCTGTCTCTGGTCTTTGATGATGGTGACGTACTGATGGGGTTTTGATATAGGTGTCCTTCCTGTTTGATAGTTTTCATTCTGACAGTCAGGACCCTCAGCTATAGGTCTGTTGGAGATTGCTTGAGGTCCAC
>NW_022294781.1:0-1016 GCF_002776525.5 Piliocolobus tephrosceles | reverse complement strand
TTTTAAAATATTTTTAGTAGAGATGGGGTTTCACCATATTGGCCAGGCTGGTCTCGAACTCCTGACCTCATGTTATCCGCCCATCTCAGCCTCCCAAAATGCTAGGATTACAGGCGTAAGCCACTGTGCCCAGCCTAAAATTCATTGTAATCCATCGCTCATTTGCTGTGTAACTTTGAAAACTTATTTTGTCCAGTATTCTCTCACCAGTATTCTCATATATAATATAAAAGAAATATGAATGATAATCTTGATTCTCCTGGCTCAAAGTATTCTCATTTCCCATGGGCACCATTCACATATTAATCTTTTACATTTTAATCCTTAAAGAACCTGTTAAACCTCTGCTCTTAAGCTCACTTCTTGTGTGTCCATGTCCTTGATTTCCTTGTCATTAGAAAATGAACCTCGGATATCATCCCAGACAACAAGGCTGCTTCAGAAGGGATCCAGTTTCAACTTCTGCATATGGCTAACCAGTAATCCCTGCACCATTTATTGATTAGGGAGTTATTTCCCTATTGCTTTATTTGTCAACTTTGTCAGAGGACAGATAGTTGTAGGTGTATGACTTTATTTCTGGGTTCTCTAAACTGTTCTGTTAATCTGTGTGTCTACGTGTGTACCACTGCCATGATGTTTTGGTTACTGTAGCTCTGTAGTATAGTTTGAATTCAGGTAGTGTGGTGCCTCTAGCTTTGTTCATTTTGCTTAGGGTTGCCTTGTATATTCGGGCTCTTTTTAGGCTTCATACAAATTTTAAAACAGGGTTTCGTTTTGTTTTTTAGTTCTGTGAAAAATGCCATTGGTAGTTTGATAGGATAGCATTCAATCTCTAAATTGCTTTCGGCAGTATGGCCATTTCCAAAAAACGGATTCTTCCTATCCACAAGTATGTAATATTTTCCCATTTGTTTGTGTCATCTCTGATTTATTTCAGTGTTTGGTAATTTTCATTGTAGAGATCTTTCACCTCCCTGGTTAGCTAGATTCCTAGGTAATTTATCCTTTCTGTG
>NW_022294780.1:0-1822 GCF_002776525.5 Piliocolobus tephrosceles | reverse complement strand
TAATTTCATTTGCAGTTTTCTGAGGAACCTCCATACTGTTTGCCATAGTGGGTGCCCTAGCTTACTCTTACTCTTTTTCCTTTTTCTCTTCGAGACATAGTCTCACGGTTGCCCAGGCTGGAGTACAGTGGTGCAATCTCGGCTTGCTTACTGTAGCATCCACCTCCTGGGTTCCAGTGGTTCTCATGCCTCGGCCTCCCGAGTAGCTGGGATAACGTGCGTCCATCACTGCACCTGGCAAATTTTTGTATTTTTTAGTAGAGATGAGGTTTCACCACGTTGGCCAGGCTTGTCTTGAACTCCTGGCCTCAAGTGACCCGCCACCTCAGCTGCCCAACAGTGGTGGGACTACATGTGTGATCCACCGCTCCCAGCTCATTTTTGTGTTTTTACTAAAGACGGAGTTTCACCACGTTGGCCAGGCTGGTTTCAAACTCCTGACCTCAGGTGATCTGCCCGCCTCGGCCTCCCAAAGTGCTGGGATGTGAGTGTGCGGCCCGCGGCCAGCCAGCTGCTCTAGTGTACACCCCTACAGTGTGTCACAGCTCCCTGTTCTCCATATCCTCGCCAGCACTTGTTATTTTTTGTCTTTTTGATAATACTCATCCTAACAGGTGAGATGATACCTCACTGTGGTTTGGATTTGCTTTTCTCTGATTATAAGTGATAGTGAGCATATTTTTCACATATTTTTTGGCCATTTGTATGTCTTCTTTCAAGAAATGTCTGTTCGGTTGGGTGTGGTGACACAAACCTGTAAGTCCAGCACTCAGAACGCTGAGGCAGGAGGACAGCTTGAGCCTAGACCAGCCTAGGCAGCATAGCGAAACCCTAGCTCAAAAAAAAAGAAGAAGAAGAAGATAAAAGAAATATGTGTGTCTCCTCAGCTTTCTGACCTCCAAAAATTAAGAGCCCATTTTGGAATCAGACAACCTGCCTGATTCAGAGACAATCTGTGTTTGGTTCTACTCTGCTACTTCCTATGTGACTTTGGGAAGTTCCCTTAGCCACTTTGAGCTCAACTTCCCCAACATTAACCAGGAATAAGTGCCACCTGCCTCTGCTGGTTAACGCTGAGGACTCAAAGGAGAACCTCCACAAGGCCACTTGACAATGGCACCTGGTGGAAGCCCCTCAATGCGGGGCTGGTAGGATCATCTGAAGCCAAGTACAACTTTCCTTTCCACTGTCCCAGGTTCACTCTGCATACCATTAGCAAGGAATAGCGAATAAAGGAAACCAAAATACTTGCTGAATTTTTGAAAAGAAATTTTTAAAAAGGGGGGGTGGTGGGAAAATAGGAGGGAGAGGAGGGGAAGGAAAAGCAGCCGATCACAAGTTCTAGTCCAGGGCTCATCCCCGGCCTCCTCACACAGGCAATCACCAGTCCCCACCTCCTGGGGTGGGATACTTTCTCGGCTGGCTTCACCCACATGGAAGGCACTGCCACAGGTGTTCAGAAACCAGGAGTACCTTGAAATGGGCAATGTGCTTTGGGTAGGAGACCTACAATTTCCCCAAAGAAACCACGGCACAAAAGTGACCCACATAGGAGGCACCAACGGCTGTAAATACTTGGTGGCAAAAACTGGTGTCATACCTTCTGTACAGGAGACACACACCCAAATAAAACTTGCCAAAAGAGCAGAGAAAAAAATACAGCAGACATCCAGTGCCATTCTGTTACAGAAATATGTATATCCCAAAGCCAGGGACCTCTCTGGGACACTGTATTTATTTCCACGTTTCATGGAAGATGTTTGAGTGCACTCACGTGTGTCTCAACAAACTTCCAGTCCCTGCTCTAAACCCTGTGGCTCCT
>NW_022294779.1:0-1436 GCF_002776525.5 Piliocolobus tephrosceles | reverse complement strand
AACAGAACCAAAGACAAGAACCACATGATTATCTCAATAGATGCAGAAAAGGCTTTTGACAAAATTCAACAGCCCTTCATGCTAAAAACGCTCAACAAATTCGGTATTGATGGAACGTACCTCAAAATAATAAGAGCTATTTATGACAAACCCACAGCTAATATCATACTGAATGGGCAAAAACTGGAAAAGTTCCCTTTGAAAACGGGCACAAGACAGGGATGCCCTCTCTCACCACTCCTATTCAACATAGTGTTGGAAGTTCTGGCTAGGGCAATCAGGCAAGAGAAAGAAATCAAGGGTATTCAGTTAGGAAAAGAGGAAGTCAAATTGTCCCTGTTTGCAGATGACATGATTGTATATTTAGAAAACCCCATCGTCTCAGCCCAAAATCTTCTTAAGCTGAAAAGCAACTTCAGCAAAGTCTCAGGATACAAAATTAATGTGCAAAAATCACAAGCATTCTTATACACCAGTACCAGACAAGCAGAGAGCCAAATCAGGAATGAACTGCCATTCACGATTGCTTCAAAGAGAATAAAATACCTAGGAATCCAACTTACAAGGGATGTAAAGGACCTCTTCAAGGAGAACTACAAACCACTGCTCAGTGAAATCAAAGAGGACACAAACAAATGGAAGAACATACCATGCTCATGGATAGGCAGAATCAATATTGTGAAGATGGCCATACTGCCCAAGGTTATTTATAGATTCAATGCCATCCCCATCAAGCTACCAATGAGTTTCTTCACCGAATTGGAAAAAACTGCTTTAAAGTTCATATGGAACCAAAAAAGAGCCCGTATTGCCAAGACAATCCTAAGTCAAAAGGACAAAGCCGGAGGCGTCACGCTACCTGACTTCAAACTATACTACAAGGCTACAGTAACCAAAACAGCATGGTACTGGTACCAAAACAGAGATATAGACCAATGGAACAGAACGGAGCCTTCAGAAATAATGCCACACATCTACAACCATCTGATCTTTGACAAACCTGACAAAAACAAGAAATGGGGAAAGGATTCCCTATTTAATAAATGGTGCTGGGAAAATTGGCTAGCCATAAGTAGAAAGCTGAAACTGGATCCTTTCCTTACTCCTTATACGAAGATTAATTCAAGATGGATTAGAGACTTAAATGTTAGACCTAATACCATAAAAACCCTAGAAGAAAATCTAGGTAGTACCATTCAGGACATAGGCATGGGCAAGGACTTCATGTCTAAAACACCAAAAGCAACGGCAGCAAAAGCCAAAATTGACAAATGGGATCTCATTAAACTAAAGAGCTTCTGCACAGCAAAAGAAACTACCATCAGAGTGAACAGGCAACCTACAGAATGGGAGAAAATTTTTGCAATCTACTCATCTGACAAAGGGCTCATTTCCAGAATCTACAAAGAACTCAAACAAATATACAAGAAAAAAAC
>NW_022294778.1:0-1551 GCF_002776525.5 Piliocolobus tephrosceles | reverse complement strand
CCAGCGCAAAGAAACTAAAAATCTTGAAAAAAGAGTGGAAGAATTGACAGCTAGACTAATTAATGCAGAGAAGGTCATAAACGAAATGACAGAGATGAAAACCATGACACGAGAAATACGTGACAAATGCACAAGCTTCAGTAACTGACTCGATCAACTGGAAGAAAGAGTATCAGTAATTGAGGATCAAATGAACGAAATGAAGCGAGAAGAGAAACCAAAAGAAAAAAGAAGAAAAAGAAATGAACAAAGCCTTCAAGAAGTATGGGATTATGTCAAAAGACCAAATCTACGTCTGATTGGGGTGCCTGAAAGTGAGGGGGAAAATGGAACCAAATTGGAAAACACTCTTCAGGATATCATCCAGGAGAACTTCCTCAACCTAGCAGGGCAGGCCAACATTCAAATTCAGGAAATACAGAGAACGCCACAAAGATACTCCTCCAGAAGAGCAACTCCAAGACACATAATTGCCAGATTCACCAAAGTTGAAATGAAGGAAAAAATCTGAAGGGCAGCCAGAGAGAAAGGTTGGGTTACCCACAAAGGGAAGCCCATCAGACTGACAGCAGATCTCTCGGCAGAAACTCTACAAGCCAGAAGAGAGTGGGGGCCAATATTCAACGTTCTTAAAGAAAAGAATTTTAAACCCAGAATTTCATATCCAGCCAAACTAAGTTTCATAAGTGAAGGAGAAATAAAATCCTTTACAGATAAGCAAATGCTTAGAGATTTTGTCACCACCAGGCCTGCCTTACAAGAGACCCTGAAGGAAGCCCTAAACATGGAAAGGAACAACCGGTACCAGCCATTGCAAAAATATGCCAAAATGTAAAGACCATCGAGGCTAGGAAGAAACTGCATCAACTAATGAGCAAAATAACCAGTTAATACCATAATGGCAGGATCAAGTTCACACATAACAATATTAACCTTAAATGTAAATGGACTAAATGCTCCAATTAAAAGACACAGACTGGCAAACTGGATAAAGAGTCAAGACCCATCAGTCTGCTGTATTCAGCAGACCCATCTCACATGCAGAGACATACATAGGCTCAAAATAAAGGGATGGAGGAAGAGCTACCAAGCAAATGGAGAACAAAAAAAAAGCAGGGGTTGGAATCCTAGTCTCTGATAAAACAGACTTTAAACCATCAAAGATCAAAAGAGACAAAGAAGGCCATTACATAATGGTAAAGGGATCAATTCAACAGGAAGAGCTAACTATCCTAAATATATATGCACCCAATACAGGAGCACCCAGATTCATAAAGCAAGTCCTTAGAGACTTACAAAGAGACTTAGACTCCCATACAATAATAATGGGAGACTTCAACACCCCCCTGTCAACATTAGACAGATCAACGAGACAGAAAGTTAACAAGGATATCCAGGAATTGAACTCATCTCTGCAGCAAGCAGACCTAATAGACATCTATAGAACTCTCCACCCCAAGTCAACAGAATATACATTCTTCTCAGCACCACATCACACTTATTCCAAAATTGACCACATAATTGGAAGTAAAGCACTCCTCAGCAAATGTA
>NW_022294777.1:17618-18288 GCF_002776525.5 Piliocolobus tephrosceles | reverse complement strand
GTATAAACGGGATTTCACCATGTTGGCCAGGCTGGTCTCAAACTCCTGGCCTCAAATGATCCACCCTCCTCGGCCTCCTGAAGGTCTGGGATTACAGGTGTGAGCCACAGCGCCTGGTCTGCGCCCAGTTTTCGTTAGTTTTTTACGGAGATGGGCTCTCACTATGTTGCCCAGGCTGGTCTTGAACCCCTGGGCTCAAATCATCCTCCTGCTTCTGCCTCCCAAAGTGCTGGGATTACAGGCGTGAGCCACCATGCCCGGCCATAATTATCCAGTTGTAAGGCCAGCTGATTAATTCATCTCGCCATATAATAACACATTCACGGGCCGGGCGCTGTGGCTCAAGCCTGTAATCCCAGCACTTTGGGAGGCCGAGGCAGGCGGATCACAAGGTCAGGAGATCGAGACCATCCTGGCTAACACGGTGAAACTCCGTCTCTACTAAAAAATACAAAAAACTAGCCGGGTGAGGTGGCAGGCACCTGTAGTCCCAGCTACTCGGGAGGCTGAGGCAGGAGAATGGCGTGAACCCGGGAGGCGGAGCTTGCAGTGAGCTGAGATCTGGCCACTGCACTCCAGCTTGGGTGACAGAGCGAGACTCCATCTCAAAAAAAAAAAAAAATTAACACATTCACAGGTTGGGAGATTAGGATGAGAACATCTTTGGAGA
>NW_022294777.1:0-14618 GCF_002776525.5 Piliocolobus tephrosceles | reverse complement strand
CATGGAGGGAAGATCAGCGTGCAAAGCTGGGTCGGCAAGACGTGCAAGGCGCCCCCACAGCCATAACAATCCCTCCACAGACCCCATCGTGTCCTCACGGTGGTGACAACGGCCCCCCTACACTGCAGGAGAACAACGCGAGGTGAGCCCAAGCGTGCTGATGGTGGTTTCCGATTCAACTCCCACTCAGAGAACCCCAGAGAGCTCCTGACTCCATCTCAGTAGGGTCCTGAAGCCCGTGCTATGTCAGAAGACACAGGGTCTCCTGCGTCTGTGCCAGGACAGAGGAGCAGCAAAGCCTTTCTGAAGGGACTGTCGCCAGCCAAGCTGCAATCCTTGGAAACACTAAAAACACCCAGGTGTGGAGGCTCAGGCCTGTAATCCCAGCACTTTGGGAGGAAGAGGCGGGTGGATCCCCTGAGGTCGGGAGTTCAAGATCAGCCTGAACAATGTGGAGAAACCCCTTTCCTACTAAAAATACAAAATTAGGCCGGGCGGGGTGGCTCACACCTATAATCCCGGCACTTTGGGAGGCCCGGGCAGGAAAATCCTTTGGGGCCAGGAGTTCAAGACCAGCCTGGGCAACACAGAAGGACCCTGTCTACAAAAAAATATATAAAATAAAATAAGCCAAGCATGGTGATGTGTGCCTGTAGTCCCAGCTACACGGGAGGCTGAGGCAGGAGAACTGCCTGAGCCCAGGAGGTCAATGCTGTGATGAGCTATGACTGTGGCACTGCACTCCAGCCTAGGAGAGAGTGAGATACTACGTCAAAAAAATATGTTTTTGTTTGTTTTTTTTTTCCAAAAAAGATTGCAAGACACATAAGACAGACAAAAACAAATGTAGACAGAGCATTCTGTGACCCCAAACCGAGGAACACAGAGGTGGAGAAGGGAGGCTGCAGGCAGCAAGTATAGGAGGAGCTGGGCAGCGCCCACAGCACAGAGGTCCAGGCCCACGCAGGAGGCCAGTTCCAGGAGCAGAGAGAGGCAGGGCCACCCAGAAGACACACCCCACTCTGGCTCTGGACCGGCACCGTGGCCAGGAGGAGAAAGGCTTCTCTTTCTTACAGATCTGCTAAATTCATTATAACTCCAGACAAGGTATAAAAATAAGTTTGGGCCGGGCACAGTGGCTCACGCCTGCAATCGCAGCACTTTGGGAGGCCGAGGCGGGTGGATCACGAGGTCAGGAGATCGAGACAATGCTGGCTAACACGGTGAAACCCCGTCTCTACTAATAAATACAAAAAAATTAGCCAGGTGTGGTGGCGGACATCTGTAGTCTCAGCTACTCGGGAGGCTGAGGCAGGAGAATGGCATGAACCCGGGAGGCGGAGCTTGCAGTAAGCTGAGATCGCACCACTGCACTCCAGCCTGGGCGACAGAGCGAGACTCATCTCAAAAGAAAAAAAAGTATAAAAACAAGAAAGAGTTAACCAAACACACAGTACTGATGAAATATGACCAAGGGGCTTCCTAATAAATATCTAAAAGAATTTGATCAATAAAATGTACACATTTTCATTTTCCAGTACGTTTTAAATGCTCAGTAACATTTTTAGCAGATATAGTTTAATAAACTGAACATAAGAAAACTTCAGGCTGTGCCTCACGTCTGTAACCCCAGCACTTTCGGAGGCCGAGGCAGGCAGATCACCTGAGGTCAAAAGCTGGAGACCAGCCTGCCCAACATGGAAAAACCCTGTCTCTACTAAAAATACAAAAAAAACAGCCAGGCATCATGGAGGGCACCTGTAATCCCAGCTATTTGGGAGGCTGAGGCAGGAGAGAAGCTTGAACCCAGGAGGCGGACGTTGCTGTAAGCCAAGATCGTGCCACTGCACTCCAGCCTGGGAGACAAGAGCAACACCCCTCAAAAAAAAAAAAAAAAAACTTCAAATACTATCAAGTATTACCGACATACAAAATCTCTCAGACACATAGAAATCACCCTTTTAATCCCTCCTAGAAGCTCAGCCTAAGAGAATGACTTTTAAAGTCACATTTATGAAATATTCCACTCACTGCAGCTTTGGGTATCATAGCAAAAGCTTAGAACAGCCTACATGCTCACAACAAAGAAAAGATTAAGTCAGCTGGGGCATAGACAGTCAATGAAATATTACACAGTCCTTAAAAATAGATATAAAAACTATGGAAACATGGTTACAAAATTAAAGCAAGTGGTGTATCTGGGTTAAGGGGATGTTGAAATTTTCTGTACTCTTCCAGCAACTTTTCTGTAAGCTTGAAATTACATCTAATTGAAAAGTGAAATATATATATATATGAAAGAATACAAAATTGTTACAGATACTAACATTGCAAAAGTGTTACAGGCACGGCTACAGAAGAGACAACAAGAAAACCACAACATGAGAAGCACAGTCATTAAAATATTGGGATTATGGATTTTTCTTTTATGATAATTTTTTTGCTGGAGGCAGGGAAGCAAGGTCTTGCTCTGTTGCCCAGGCTGGAGTGCAGTGGCGCAATCAATCATAGTTTAATACAGCCTCAAACTTCTGGGCTTAAGCAATCCTCTGGTCTCAGCTTCCCAATGTGCTGAGATTACAAATTTGAGCCATCGAGCCCAGTTATGACACAGATCCAAGCTAAACATAACGTGAAGCCTAAGGTTCCCAGCTCTGTAGAAGGTGGGCTGCAGCCCTGAGGGTGGAGAAACGTTCTCATGTGTCTGAGAAGCTGGCTGAGCAGCTGGAGCAAGCACCAGACTTTGGCTTCCCTGAAGAATGGAACCCTCTAGACACGCAGGCTCACAAAGAACAAAGTAAACTCTTGAATTAAGACTCTCAAACCTTCCCTAAGTTCAGGGCCTGTGTACAAGCTGCAGAGGGTGGCCAGTGCCTGGCACATGGTACAAACGTGATCAGCAACACAGAACCCATGGTGGCAATGAGCACCCTAAGAGTACCACTCGGCCGGGTGCGGAGGCTCACGCTTGTAAATCAGCACCTTGGAAGGCCGAGGAAGGGTCATCACTTAAGCTTAGGAGTTCGAGACCAGCCTGAGCAACGTGGCAAAACCCCATCTCTATGAAATTTAGAAAAATTAGCCGGGCATGGCTAGGCGTGGTAGCTCACGCCTGTACTCCCAGCACTTTGGGAGGCCAAGGTAGGCGGATCGCAAGGTCAGGAGATCGAGACCATCCTGGCTAACACGGTGAAACCCCCCGTCTCTACTACAACTACAAAAAATTTGACAGGTGTGGTGACGGGTGCCTGTAGTCCCAACTACCGGGAGGCTGAGGCAGGAGAATGGCGTGAACCCGGGAGGCGAAGATTGCAGTGAGCCGAGACTGCACCACTGCACTCCAATCTGGGCAATAGAGTGAGACTCTGTCTCAAAAAAAAAAAAAAAAGAAAAATCAGCCGGGCACGGTGGTGTGTGCTTGTAGTTGCAGGTACTCAGGGGGCTGAGGCAGGAGGATCACTTGAGTCCAGCAAGTTGAGGCTGCAGTGAGTCAAGATCATGCCACTGAACTCCAGCCTGGGCAACAGAGACAGACCCTGTCTCCAAAAACAAAACAAAACAAAACAAAAAAAGAGGCCAGGTGTGGTGGCTCACGCCTGTAATGCGAGCACTTTAGGAGGCTGAGGTGGGTGGATTGCCTCAGCCCAGGAGTTTGAGACCAGCTTGGGCAACATGGCAAAACCCCATCTCTACAAAAAAGTACAAAAAATTAGCTGGGCGTAATGGCGCACGCCTGTGTCCCAGCTCCTTGGGAGGCTGCGGCAGAAGAATCACCTGAACCCAGGGGGCGGAGGTTGCAGTGAGCTGAGATCACGCCACTGCACTCCAGCCTGGGCGACAGAGTGAGACTCTGTCCCAAAAAAAAACAAACAAGTAAGAGCATCACTCATTTATGGAAAGCTGTGCTTTTGCGAAGGCTCATAAGGCTCAGCAGTAAGTCGAGTGTGCCTTATGGTTTTCATAAACATCCATTTCACAAGAGAAGCCAGAAGTCAGACAAAGTCCTGGAGCTCCATCGGTGCCTTTATGGTCTGTCCCTAGAACCAAAGCCTGCTATAACATAACCTAGGTGCAATCAAACTCCAGCAACTCTCCCCTGGAAGATTAGCAAGAACCCTCCATCTTCAGGGACAATGGAAAGCGGGGAAAAGGTCATAATCACTAGGCTCAGGGCCAGCAAGAACCGTAATGGGCCTGGGCTGTCCTGGCAAGGCCGGCCAGCCATGGGCATACCTGGACACAGCACAGGGCCTCCAAGGCTGCCCTGGACTGCAGAACAGCAGGACTGCACTGAGCTGTAGGGACCCACACAAGGGAAGGGAGGCAGGAGGAGCCGGCACTTCACACTGCACCGTCCCAGGCACCACAGCGTGGCTGCAAATTAACCTGGCCGCTCCCATAAGCCGCCATCAGTGTTCCACAGGTGGGGGAGGGGAGAGCACCAGCTGTCTCTGCCACGCCATCCCCCCCACACCCGTCCCACCACCATGTGCATCAGATCAACACGGCATAAGTTCATCTGTGTGCCGAGTCCCCAAGCACAGCTCAAGGACACAGCAGGAGGGGAGGACAGGACAGTGGCAAACTCTGGTCTCCAGCAAGGCGGGCTCCAGCTGCGTCTCCAGCAGAGGCAGGGGCCAGCCCAGACCCGGTTTCCCAGCCTAGATGCAGAGCAGAACCTATGGAGGTGCAGAGCTAGAGGCCAGCCAGGGAAAAGCACACATGACACACTTCCATTTCAGCAGAGATTCAAGGGAACACATTGCTTTATGAAAAACTGACAAGTGAGCCACTGAGTGAAATCTCATACATGAAAAAAAATTTTTTTTAGTTGTATTCATTTATTTATGACTGACTGACTGAATAAGGGTCTCACTCTGTTGCCCAGGCTCAGTGCAGTGGTGCAATCACAGCTCACTGCGGCCTCAACCTCCCAGGCTCTAAGTTTTGGTTGCCTTTGATTGTCATAACCAGGTCAGGGGAGAAAGTGTTACTGGCACCTGCTGGGTAGAGGCAGGGGCGCTGCTAAACATGCTACCAGGAACAGGTCTCCACAATAGAGAGACCCGGACCACAGGTCAACCACTCCCGGCTGAGAAATCCTGCTCTATCTTCATAGACTCCACCCCCACATCAGAAAGAAACCCACCAAGTCTTAGTGGCCCCCCTCCAAGCGCCCAGCACAGAGTGGGCCACGTGTGCAACATGGCCCTGCAGCCTCACCTGGGACGGGGGAAGACAGAAACACAGGCACGGGGGCCGGGCGCGGTGGCTCAAGCCTGTAATCCCAGCACTTTGGGAGGCAGAGATGGGCGGATCACGAGGTCAGGAGATCGAGACCATCCTGGCTAACACGGTGAAACCCAGTCTCTACCAAAAAATACAAAAAACTAGGCGGGCGAGGTGGCGGGCGTCTGTAGCCCCAGCTACTCGGGAGGCTGAGGCAAGAGAAAGGCGTGAACCTGGGAGGCGGAACTTGCAGTGAGCTGAGATCCGGCCACTGCACTCCAGCCTGGGCGACAGAGCGAGACTCTGTCTCAAAAAAAAAAAAAAGAAAGAAAGAAACACAGGCACAGGTACAGGGAGCCTGGGAGACAGCAGGGAGGGCCCAGGCTGAAAAAGGTAGTTTAAAATCCTCACGCTATGTTTGGGCAACAGGAAGAACTTATTTCCACAATACGCACAGTGTGAAACAGCAGTGAGATTCCCCACAAGGGGACGTAACTTTAAATGGAGACAACTGTACTGGAACGGGACCAAGAGCCCCATGGAACAACGAGTCCACGGCAGACAGGAGCTAAGGGGCCGAAGGGAACGGAGGGCGTTTGGGGAGGAAAGCAGCGCAGACTGGCCAGCGCACAGAAACTGAGAGGAGCCGGGGACACACTCCTACGGGGTGACAGTGCCACTTCCTCAGCAGCAGAGGGTGAGACCCCTACTGCGAGACGATGCCACTGATCCCGACATCTGGGCAGAAGCGCATCTTCCTGGTGAGAGGCGCCTGCGATCCATCCTCCTCGCAGACAGCGGCGGACACGCCAGCAGCAAGCGCCGCCTCCCTCTGGTAGTTTCTTTTGGACTCCGGGCTCAGCTGTCACAGCACAGGTTTTGGCTAAAACTCCGCTTGACAATGCTGTTTCCAAATGTCAGCCTTTGACATTTCACTTACTGTGGGATTATACCCAATAATTTCTCTGATTTAAGATTTTTTTTTTTTACTAACTAAGTAAACTCTCAGCACATAAGTGGGATGAAAAACACATCTAGCAAGCCAGGTCTGACTGCCACGAAGAACACCTTGTTTCTTCCGTGGTACAGCACGCCACAGCAGAGCGAGAGCCGCTCCAGCCAGGAAAGCGCTGGGAACAAGACCAGCTGAGTGCATCTGACCTACAGCCTGCTCCCAGCAGAGCTAGGAGGTAGTGTCATCTTTCAGCCAAAGAGCCACACCCCCACGCACCCCACCCCAGCAGGTAAAGGAGTGTGAAGCTCCACCTCCCGCACTGTGGGTGTATTCTTAGCACTCTATCCGTGGGGGATCTATGATTGAGACAGTAGTTAGAAAACCATTGTGTTCTATCTACTTCCCAGAGCCTGTCACATGAGAAAGGTTTAAGCCAGGTTTTTTCCTATCTGTAAGCATTCATGCATCTAATGTTAATTTTTTTTTCTTTTTTTTGACACAGTCTCACTCTGCTGCCCAGGCTAGAGTGCAGTGGTGCAGTCTTGGCTCACTGCAACTTCCGCTTCCCGGGGTTCAAGTGACCGTCCTGCCTCAGCCTCCCCAGTAGCCGGGACTACAGGCAGCCACCACCACATCCAGTTAATTTTCATATTTTTAGTAGAGATAGGGTTTCACCATGTTGGCCAGGCTGGTCTCGAACTCCTGACCTCAAGTGATCTACGTGCTGCGGCCTCCCAAAGTGCTGGGATTACAAGCGTGAGCCACCGGGCCCAGCCCTAAATCTTATTTTTAAAAGATGACTGGCAACGTCACCCAGCCCAAAAGACTCCAAAACACTCAAAAGGTGTGAATAAGCTTCTCCCCTCCAGGAGTACCCGCCACCTGAGGATACATAAACATAAACACTTCCTCGTCTTACTTTGCTGTGCACACCTGTCTGAAACCATCAGCACACAGTATGCTGGTGCACAATGACCTGGAGCCTGAGCTGAGCCCTGTCCTGCTTTTGATTTGGTGGATATGAGGTAGGAGGCTCAGCCAGAGTCAGAGGACGGAGGGTGTGTACTCCTGAGATGCAGGGATGGGGGAGATGCGGGGCACCGGGCCAAGCTGAAGGGGTAGGGAGAAGATGCCAAGTTTACAACCACCAGATGGGCAGCACCTCCACCTGAATTCCCAGGATGCCACTGCCTTCACTTGGGGACTCTCTCCAGCCCCTGCATCCGCCCCCACCAGGCAGGCACATCTGTGTTGTTCGCACAGCTCACAGCCTATCTGACAACTCCAAGTCCATAGTCCCGGAAGCACTATGGCAGACGTGAGGCTTCTATCCTGCTCAGTTGCACACAGTGCAGGACGTGGAGTGACATCTGCAGCACACCACTCTCTCCAAAGCCATAACGACATACTCAGTTTAGCCAGGCGCAGTAGATCACACCTGTAATCCCAGCACTTTCGGAGGCCAGGGTAATCACTTGAGCCCAGGAGTTCAAGACCAAACTGGGTAACACAGTGAGACCCGTCTCTACAAAAATTAGCCAGGTGTGCTGCATGCACCTGTAGTCCCAGCGACTTGGGAGGCTGAGGTATGGAGACTGCTTGAATCCAGATCAAGGTTGCAGTGAGCTGAGATTGCACCACTGCACCCCAGCCTAGGTGACAGAATGAGACATAGTCTCAAAAAATAAAAGTTAAAAAAAGGCTGGGTGTGGTGGCTCACACCTGTAATCCCAGCACTCTGGGAGGCTGAGACAGGCAGACCACCTGAGGTCAGGAGTTTGAGACCAGCCGGGCCAATATGGTGAAACCCCATCTCTACTAAAAATACAGAAAAAAAATTAGCCAGACGTGGTGGCACATGCCTGTAGTCCCAGCTACTGGGGAGGCTGAGGCAGGAGAATCGCTTGAACCTGGGAAGTAGAGGTTGCAGTGAGCCAAGATCATGCCCTCCAGCCTAGACCTCAGAGCAAAATTCTGTCTTCAAAAACCAAAAAAAAAGGCGGGGGGCGGTGGCTCACACCTGTAATCCCGTAATCCCACCACTTTGGGAGGCAGAGGCGGGTGGCGGGTGGATCACCTGAGATCAGGAGTTCGAGACCAGCCTGACCACATGGAGAAACCCCATCTCTACAAAAAATACAAAAAAACTAGCTGGGCGTGTTGGTGCATGCCTGTAATCCCAGCTAGTCAGGAGGCTGAGACAGGAGAATCGCTTGAACCTTCAAGGCAGAGGTTGCAGTGAGCTGAGATCGCGCCATTACTCTCCAGCCTGGGCAACAAGAGTGAAACTTCATGTCAAAAAAAAAAAAAGAAAAAAGGCAAGCCAGGTTGGGTGGATCACTTGAGCCCAGGAGTTTGAGACCAGCCTAGGCAAACACAGCAAAACCCCATCTCCACTAAAAATACAAAAATTAGCCAGGCACGGTGGCATGTGCCAGAGGTCCCAGCTAATCGGGAGGCTGAGGTGTGAGGATTACCTGAGCCCGGGGAGGTCAAGGCTGCAGTGAGCCAAGATCACTTCACTGCACTCCAGCCTGGACGACAGAGGGAGACCCTGCCTCAAAAATAAAAAAGAGTAGGCCGGGCGCGGTGGCTCAAGCCTGTAATCCCAGCACTTTGGGAGGCCAAGACGGGCGGATCACAAGGTCAGTAGATCAAAACCATCCTGGCTAACACGGTGAAACCCCGTCTCTACTAAAAAATATGAAAAACTAGCCGGGCGAGGTGGCGGGCGCCTGTAGTCCCAGCTACTCGGGAGGCTGAGACAGGAGAATGGCGTGAACCAGGGAGGCGGAGCTTGCAGTGAGCTGAGATCCGGCCACTGCACTCCAGCCTGTGCAACAGAGCAAGACTCCGTCTCAAAAAAAAATAAAAAAGAGTAATAAATAAAAAGAAAAATTCACTATTTTGCTTATCAAAGTCTCTCAAAGGAGGTGACTTAACTACACTATTCATTCAATTACACAGCCAATAAGAGGACATGGTCCTCGCCCACAGAAAGCTAATGTCCAGACTGACCTCACTACGGAACCATCCAGATAAAGTGGTGGGGGTGGCTATGCAGAGATGGGCGGGTGCTTGGAGAGTCTAGGGCAGCCCCTTGGCTGGCCAGGGGCTTGGGCCGACCAGCTGGGGAGCTGCATCACTGGCCCAGGAAAAGCGATGACCGCTTACATGGCACTGCAAGAGCAGGGAGGGTCACACTCACATCCAAAAACTGAAACGTCCTAACAGCTAAACATGTACCACACAGTTTTCATCCCAAAATGTTATATATATATGAAATGTTTAAAAAATAGAGATGGGTTTTTGCTATGTTGTCCCGGCTGGTTTCAAACTCCTGAGCTCAAGTGATCTGCCTGCCTCAGCCCCCAAAAGTGATGCAATTACAGGCTTGAGCCACCATGCCTCGCCACTTTTTTCTTTTTTGAGACGGGGTCTCACTGTGTCTCCCAGGCTGGAGTTCAGTGGCACAATCACAGCTCACTACAGTCTCAACCTCCTGGGCTCAAGTGATCCTCCCACCTCAGCCTCCCGAGTAGCGGGACCACAGGTGTGCACCACTGTGCCCAGCTAATTTTTGTAGAGGTGGGGTCTTACCATGGTGCCCAGGCTGGTCTCAAACTCCAAGGCTCAAGTGATCCACCCTCCTTGGCCTCCCAAAGTGCTGGGATTACAGACCTGAGCCACCACATCAGGCTGCCCCACACATTTTAAAGTTTCGCCTCCCCCTAATGTCAGATTCCAAAGACAGCAGCCTTCATGAGTCAGAAAGAAGCATCAGTCATTTTGAAATCAACATCCAAGTGAAGTGTAGAAAGGCCTCTGGATTTTTGAAACGGCAAGAACAGATGATGTAATATAGACAAAGACACCCCCACCCCACTGCTTTCCCACTGCATGCCTTACATGCCACGGCACCGCTTCCATGCCAGCAGCTTCAATAACGTAAAGCGAATGGAGTCCCATCAAGACCACAGCATTGGCTGAGCAGCTGCTCCAGCTGGGCACTGTCCTGGGCACTGGAAGTACAGCAAAGAACGAAACCAAGACTATGCCCTCGAGAAGCCTGCATTCCAGCAGGACAGACAGACTTCAAAATACAGAGCAGGGAAATGCAGTGTGTCACATGGTGATGATTACTGTGAGAAAAACAAAGCAGGCAAAGAGAACAGGACTATTTGGATGGAGGCGGCGCAAATTCAAATAATCAGGCAGCCTTCGCTGGGAAGGTGGTATCTTGATATCTGAGCAAAGATTCGAGAAGGCGGGGAGAGCACCAGAGCCTTCCCGGCAGAGCAAAGGAGGCAGGCGCAACTCTGGAATCACAGCTGTTCAGCATGGCCACGACACGGCCACTTGCAGACAGAGCCCCTGGCTGCTGGGTAGGGACCCCAGCACCTCAGAGTACCCTTTCTGGGGTCACTTCTGGCACCCTCTGCAAACCTCAAGGGCGAAGTGTGAGGCCTGGGGCTGTCCATCAGGGTCCAGGCACCTCCCAAAGGAGCCTCGAAGCCAGCCAATCGCCGGCTCCAGACCCATGCTGTCAGGTATCTCTGTGGTCACCAGACCACTGCCACTCTCACGGTGTGATGACATGGGACCTGTCTACTGGTACTCTTCTGCCTTCGTGGAATTCTGTAACTTCCTTCCTGCCTCGGCCACAGCACGTCAGCCAAGCACCTGTCAGGGTCCCTCCCTGGCAGGATGATGTTTAGAAGCTCAACACAGTGCCTCTGCCTTCTCTTCAGGGCCATCAGAACTTGCTACCATGGGTGTGTTGTAATAAATAACTTCATTTCTGCAGCAAAAAAAGATGGTTGAATATTACCTTTTAAAGCACTTTTTAGCATCAACTGTGAAATAAAAAGCCTGAGAAAAAGCCCTCTGAGTGTGAAGTGTCTAAATGTTTACTTGTACTACCATTGTTGTAAAGGGCAGGTTTTGCAGCATTTTCAGGTAGTGATTAAACTGCAGCCACGACCTGGAGGAAATGCACTGCTAGGGCCCACGTGCAGGGTAGGGTCCTGCCAGGCTCCCGAAATGCCCCCTTTCCCAGCACTCAGTCCCACGGAGGCAGCACAGCCTCAGGGAGGCCAGCAACTCTGGGCCTGGGGGTGAGTCCTTCAGTCCCTGCACAGTCCAATCAATCTGCCACCCATTTCGTGACCTAAAATTGTAGTAAGTAAACAATTTTGGTTATTCAGTAGCTTCTGAAATTTAAATCTCTGGAACAATTTAAAGCACTAAGACCCTAGGTGCACCTGTCTACTATCCTTGTCCTCCCTAATAAAATGAGCTAGGCATGGTGGCTCATATCTGTAGTCCCCCATTTTGGGAGGCCAAGGCAGGAGTACTGCTTGAGCCCAGGTGTTGGGAGACCAGCCTGGGTAACATAGCGAGACCCCACCTCTTTAAAAAAAAAAAAAAAAAAAAAAAAATCTGCGGCTGGGCCCGGTGGCTCAAGCCTGTAATCCCAGCACTTTGGGAGGCCGACACGGGCGGATCACGAGGTCAGGAGATCGAGACCATCCTGGCTAACACGGTGAAACCCCGTCTCTACCAAAAAACACAAAAAACTAGCCGGGCGAGGTGGCGGGCGCCTGTAGTCCCAGCTACTCGGGAGGCTGAGGCAGGAGAATGATGTAAACCTGGGAGGCGGAGCTTGCAGTGAGCTGAGATCTGGCCACTGCACTCCAGCCTGCACGACAGAGCGAGACTCTGTCTCAAAAAAACAGAAAATCTGCTGGCTGTGGTGGCGCACACCTGTAATCCCAGCTACTAGGGAGGCTGAAGTGGGAGAATTACTTGAGCCCAGGAGGCTGAGGCTGCAGTGAGCCGTGGTCAAACCACTGCGCTCCAGCAAGGGTGACAGAATAAAACCTTGTCTCTTTTTAAAACAGAAATAAAAATTAAAAAAATAATGAGCCAGGCACGTTGTTGTGCACCTGTGGTCCCACCTACAGCTGAGGTGGGAGGATTACTTGGGCCAGGAGTTCAAGGTTGCAGTGAGCTATCATCGAGACCCTGTACTCCAGTCTGGGCAACAGAGCAAGGCACGCTCTCTCAATCTTTTTTTTTTTTTTAAAAAAAGGAGCTCGGCTGGGCGCGGTGGCTCACACCTGTAATCCCAGCACTTTGGGAGGCCAAGTTGGGCGGATCATGAGGTCAGGAGATAGAGAACATCCAGCCTAACACAGTGAAACCCCATTCCCACTAAAAATACAAAAAATTAGCTGGGCGTGGTGGCGGGCACCTGTAGTCCCAGCTACTCAGGAGGCTGAGGCAAGAGAATAGCATGAACCCGGGAGGCAGAGTTTGCAGTGAGCCAAGATCACGCCACTGCTCTCCAGCCTGGGCGACAGAGCGAGACTCTGTCTCAAAAAAAAAGGAGCTCCTCACAAGAGAAGTCCACCAAAAACACCAGTGCCCACCTCACAGGTGTGGTGTCACCATGCAAGCCCCCCACTCCCAGGTTATGATCTGATCACTGGGTTTTCCTACACACACACAGGTGCACACACCCACACCCAAGGGAAGGCGGGGAGCTGTGGCCTGCCTCGCCAGCAGCCTCACTCCCTGGGGCTCCTCATGGCCAAGGCCTGCCCAGGTCAGTGCGGCTTCTTTCCCACCAGGAGCCTCCCGCCAACCATGTCTTTCCACACCCCGTTCTCAGTCCTCGCAACCAACCAATCTTCCCACTCAGGACAGGACACCCTCTGTCCTCTTCTACCTTCTACTCCACTGACGAGACAAGCTTCTGTTACTTCATCAGTGCTGAGAAATGTGAGAGACGTGTCATGGCACAGGTCTACTGAGAACAGAGAAAGGCCAATGTTCTAAACAGAATGTGGCTGGGAGAATAAGCACCATCAACAGGTTAGGTCCTTAAAGCTACCAGGTGCCATCCCCCAAGTCTCTGGAAGAGGGGCTCTCACATCCCCCCACGCCACTCAATGATGAGTCACTGCCCCCTACTTATTTCCACAGGCAGATGGGACCACCAGGTGCTGGTCCTGTTGCTCTTTTCCAGAGCCGGCACTCAGATTTCAGCCAGACCCCACCCCTGCCCCCGGCCACACCTCTGATAGAAAAACAAACCCTGAGTTGTAAACAAATTGAAATTTGTAAAAATGTAGCCGATGGGTAAACTGGGCATTTTCTGAGGATTTTACTTTGTTTCATGAAATGTGTATTTTATGAAAGAACTTAAGAGTTTCAATTTCTTTAACTTTTCTAGGTATGAAGTTCAGCAGTCTCCATCTCTTAGAAGTAGAAACCAGGCAGGACGCAGTGGCTCAAGCCTGTAATCCCAGCACTTCGGAGGCCGAAGTGGGAGGATGGCTTGAGTCAGGAGTTCAAGACCAGTCTGGGCAATATAGTGAAACCCCATCTCTACGAAGACAATTTAAAAATTAGCCAGGCATAGTGGCATGTGCCTATAGTCCTAGCTACCAGGGAGGTTGAGGCAGGAGACTCACTTGAGGCCAGGAGTTCAAGACTAGCCTGGGCAACACAGTGAGACCCCATCTCTTTTTAAGAACCCTATCTCTTTTTAAAGAAAAAAAAAGTAGATATTCTCTTGGCCAGGCACAGTGGCTCACACCTGTAATCCCAGCACTTTGGGAGGCCAACGCAGGCGCATCACCTGAGATCAGCAATTTGAGATCAGCCTGGCCAATACGGTGAAACCTGGTCTCTACTAAAAATACAAACATTCGCTGGGCGTGGTGGCGCACACCTATAATTCCAGCTACTCGGGAGGCTGAGGCAGGAGAATCGCTTGAACCTAAGAGGCAGAAGTTGCAGTGGGCAAAGATGGTGCCACTGCTCTCCAGCCTGGGCGACAAAAGCAAAACTCCATCTCAAAAAAAACAAAAGGAAATCAGGTGCCTCCTATGGTGAAAAGGCTGTCCCGCAGATGAACAGTGAAGCCAGCAAGAGAAAGGATCCCGAACAAAAAGCTAAGCTACCTTTGAATGGCCGTGTGTGCTCTGGAGCCTGGGAATGCAGTGGACAGGCACAGCCAGCGCCCGTACAGTCTCACACACGGCAAGCAGGAACTGCTCTCTCCAGCCCCGGACCACAGTTGTGGAGACTGCTACAATTCAACCAGCTCATCTCCAAAGGGATACTGCCCTCAGGTCAGCTGTGCTCACTGGCAAAGAACATTCTGGTGAAAACCTCCTCTCACCCCAGGAAACTCCACAAAGCTAGGCCCGGTACGGAAAACTAGGTGGAGGTAGGGGGTGTTAGGGAGGGAATGCCGTTACCTTCCTCCACCCCCCAGGCTGCCAGTACCAAGGACAACTGTGGTGAAGCAGCAAAACCAATGCCCCCGTCGGGCTCCAGGCTTACAGCTTACCTGTGGATAAGCCACCCCTCTCCGACCCATCAAGACTCTTTTACAAAATGAGGCTAAGGACATGGGCCC
>NW_022294776.1:0-2313 GCF_002776525.5 Piliocolobus tephrosceles | reverse complement strand
TATTTAGAAAACCCCATCGTCTCAGCCCAAAATCTTCTTAAGCTGATAAGCAACTTCAGCAAAGTCTCAGGATACAAAATTAATGTGCAAAAATCACAAGCATTCTTATACACCAGTAACAGACAAGCAGAGAGCCAAATCAGGAATGAACTTCCATTCACAATTGCTTCAAAGAGAATAAAATACCTAGGAATCCAACTTACAAGGGATGTAAACGACCTCTTCAAGGAGAACTACAAACCACTGCTCAGTGAAATCAAAGAGGACACAAACAAATGGAAGAACATACCATGCTCATGGATAGGAGGAATCAATATCGTGAAAATGCCCATACTGCCCAAGGTTATTTATAGATTCAATGCCATCCCCATCAAGCTACCAATGAGTTTCTTCACCGAATTGGAAAAAACTGCTTTAAAGTTCATATGGAACCAAAAAAGACCCTGCATTGCCAAGACAATCCTAAGTCAAAAGGACAAAGCCGGAGGCGTCACGCTACCTGACTTCAAACTATACTACAAGGCTACAGTAACCAAAAACAGCATGGTACTGGTACCAAAACAGAGATATAGACCAATGGAACAGAACGGAGTCCTCAGAAATAATGCCACACATCTACAACCATCTGATCTTTGACAAACCTGACAAAAACAAGAAATGGGGAAAGGATTCCCTAATTAATAAATGGTGCTGGGAAAATTGGCTAGCCATAAGTAGAAAGCTGAAACTGGATCTTTTCCTTACTCCTTATATGGAGATTAATTCAAGATGGATTAGAGACTTAAATGTTAGACCTAATACCATAAAAACCCTAGAAGAAAATCTAGGTAGTACCATTCAGGACATAGGCATGGGCAAGGACTTCATGTCTAAAACACCAAAAGCAACGGCAGCAAAAGCCAAAATTGACAAATGGGATGTAATTAAACTAAAGAGCTTCTGCACAGCAAAAGAAACTACCATCAGAGTGAATAGGCAACCTACAGAATGGGAGAACATTTTTTGCAATCTACTCATCTGACAAAGGGCTACAAGAAAAAAACAAACAACCCCATGAAAAAGTGGGGAAAGGATATGAACAGACATTTCTCAAAAGAAGACATTCATACAGCCAACAGACACATGAAAAAATGCTCATCATCACTGGCCATCAGAGAAATGCAAATCAAAACCACAATGAGATACCATCTCACACCAGTTAGAATGGCAATCATTAAAAAATCAGGAAACAATAGGTGTTGGAGAGGATGTGGAGAAATAGGAACACTTTTACACTGTTGGTGGGATTGTAAACTAGTTCAACCATTATGGAAAACAGTATGGCGATTCCTCAAGGACCTAGAACTAGATGTACCATATGACCCAGCCATCCCACTACTGGGTATATACCCAAAGGATTATAAATTATGCTACTACAAAGACACATGCACACGTATGTTTATTGCGGCACTATTCACAATAGCAAAGACTTGGAATCAACCCAAATGTCCATCAGTGACAGACTGGATTAAGAAAATGTGGCACATATACACCATGGAATACTATGCAGCCATAAAAAAGGATGAGTTTGCGTCCTTTGTAGGGACATGGATGCAGCTGGAAACCATCATTCTTAGCAAACTATCACAAGAAGAGAAAACCAAACACCGCATGTTCTCACTCATAGGTGGGAAATGAACAATGACATCACTTGGACTCGGGAAGGGGAACATCACACAATGGGGCCTATCATGGGGAGGGGGGAGGGGGGAGGGATTGCACTGGGGAGTTATACCTGATATAAATGATGAATTGATGGGTGCTGACGAGTTGATGGGTGCAGCACACCAACATGGCACATGTATACATATGTAACAAACCTGCACGTTATGCACATGTACCCTAGAACTTAAAGTATAATAATAAAAAAAAAAAGTGAGCAGCTACATAGAATGAAAACTGCCTTACCTTTATAAATTCCAGTAACAACAAAAGACAGTGTCTCACTCAACAAACTTGGCAAGTGCCTGAGCAAATACCAGGGATGTTTTAACAAATATATACTTTAGGTTTCCCGTACTCAACTCTGTCTCACCACAAGGAAAACCCTATTCTTTAGGAAAAAGATGTCCATCACATCTTCAAGGAATATGTAAATACCATTTCGGAACCACCAAGGTGAAGGTAACCTATGTAACATACACAGATGATACACTTTTCACACAGAGTGCCAACTGTATTTCAATTTAAGTCTTTTCAGAAATATATAAGAAGGAGTCCGAATGTGTTTCATCAAAAGTGTAAATAAAAATTAAACTGAATAGTCTTCCATAA
>NW_022294775.1:0-5204 GCF_002776525.5 Piliocolobus tephrosceles | reverse complement strand
GCATAAGAGGTATACATTTATGTGAGAGAAAATTGTCTTTAAAGGTGGAGCTAATTTGATACTCATCAAAAAGATAAGTAAAACAATGTCTCAGTTTTATTTTAGTATAAGTCCCATATAATTAACTATATATTGGAGGCCACCTCTCTTTGTAGGATATGGGGATAGTGGAGAGTAGTGAAAAGCTTCCTTCCTTTGTCACTGTGCAAAGTGAAAACGTTGTGCATTGTTACCATGGAACCTTGACATGTAAGAATTCAGTCCTGATATGCAGAAGTTTTCCCACCCTGCCAAGCAAGGACTGCCTGCACTGATGAGAACTTCTGCACAATCAAGATAATTAACATATTTAAGCATCCCTCAAAGTTTTCTCATATGCCGGTGTCAATCCTCTTTTTTTTGTTTGTTTGTTTTTTGTTTTTTGAGACAGAGTTTCTCTCTGTCTCTCAGGCTGGAGTGCAATGGTGGGATCTCGACTCACTGAAACCTCTGCATCCCGAGTTCAAGCAATTCACCTGCCTCAGCCTCCTGAGTAGCTGGGATTACAGGCATGCGCGACTATGCGTAGCTAATTTTTTTTTTGTATTTTCAGTAGAGATGGGGTTTCACCATGTTGGTCAGGCTGGTCTCGAACTTCTGACATTGTGATCCGCCTGTCTCGGCCTCCCAAAGTGCTGGGATTACAGGCCTGAGCCACTGCGCCTGGCCCATCCTTCCTCTGGCAGTTCCTGATCTGCTTTATTTCATATAGTTTTCATTTTCTAGAAGGTTATGTAAATGGTGTTTACAGTGCATATACTTTTGGATCTGACTTCACAAAGCATAGCTATTTTGAGATTTATCCAACTTGATGCAAGTATCAATAATTTAAAACAAGAATAAATCCTTGAACTTTTTTATCTTTCAAGGTAGTTTTTCCCAGACTTTGTCTTTTGAAATTCCATGTAAATTTTATAATCATCTTGACAATTTCTATACAAAAGCCTGATGAAATACCAATTAAAATTGCATTGAATCTATAGATATTTTGGGACAAGTAACATAATGTCACATTTTTTGATCAATCAGTTTGATATAGCTCTATATTCTTAGAAATCTTAACAATTTTATCCATTTAGAGGCCTTTTACACCTTTTGTTCAATTTATTGCTAAATAGTATGTATTTTAATACTACTGTAATTTCTAATTATTTGTTGCTTATATATACAAATACTCCGTATCTTCCAAACTTCCAAACTTGCAAACACAGGTACTAGTTACTTTTTTTTGGTAGATTCCTAAGATTTCCTGCATAGACAATCATGCCACCTCTAAATACAGATTTAATCTTTGCTTTCTAATGTGTGATGAACATTTTTTCCTACTTTATTTCATAAATTCTTCAATGTAATGTTTAATAGATGAGGTAAAAACAGACATCCTTTCTGTATTTTTGATCTTAGAGGAAAAGCATTCACTTTTAATCTTTAAATGTTTTATCGTATATGCCTTTTATCAGGTTGAGAAATTTTGCTTATATTCTTAGTTTGCTTAGAGTTTTACCATAAATGGAGATTCAATTCTGTTTAATACTTGAGATTACTGTTATGTATTTTTCTTCATTAATTTAATGGTATGACTATTTAAATAGCCTTGCATTCTTGCAATTAATCATGATGGATTATCTTTTTATGTATTAGTGGATTTAATTTTCTTAACAAATTTTTGGGCCGGGCGCGGTGGCTCAAGCCTGTAATCCCAGCACTTTGGGAGGCCGAGACGGGCGGATCACGAGGTCAGGAGATCGAGACCATCCTGGCTAACATGGCGAAACCCCGTCTCTACTAAAAATACAAAAAACTAGCCGGGCGACATGGCGGGCGCCTGTAGTCCCAGCTGCTCGGGAGGTTGAGGCAGGAGAATGGCGTGAACCCGGGAGTCGGAGCTTGCAGTGAGCTGAGATCCGGCCACTGCACTCCAGCCTGGGCGGCAGAGCGAGACTCCGTCTCAAAAAAAAAAAAAAAAAACAAATTTTTGTATTTATTTTTATGAAACATGTTGCTGTGCACTTTTCTTATATCTTTGGTTTCAGTATCAGGATAATGTTGGCCTCATATGAGTTTGAAAATGCTTTCTGCAACTCTGTTTTCTGACAAAGTTGTGAAATTGGAAACGTTTCTTCCTTCAATGTTTGGTGGAATTTCCCAGGGATATCATCTGAAACTGGAGTTTTCTTTGTATGAATGTTTTACCTAAAATTCTAATTTCTTCCATCACATGTCACTGTTTACTTTGATGTACAGCTATTTTGGTTATGTATTACCTTTTAAGTGAGTCTGGTAGTTGCTGTCATTTAAGATAGTTGCCATTGCATCTAAAATTTGGACTTTATTGACAGACATCTTTTAACGCTGATAAGAACTGCAGTGATGCCATGTTCCTTTTTCCTGATATTTGTGGTTTTTCCTCACATTTTTTAATCAGCCTGGCTTATCAACTTTACCGATCTTCCCATTCTGCTGTTTTTTATTTTATTGTTTAATTGTAATTTAATAGTTTTCTAATTAACATGAGCTCTATTTCTTTAAAAATGTTCAAATCTGTAATCTGTGTCTCAAAGCACTGCTTTAGTTGAAGATTAGAAATTGACATGTTTTCTTATTTAATGCTATGTTATTTACTATCTACATTACAATATTTCCCCCGAAGGCATATAAGAAAACCTTGTATTATATACGTAAATTTAAAATACTGAGACCTGTTTTATGGCTCAGAAAGCAATCTATCATATTACATGTTCACTGTTTTCTTGAAGAATGTATATTCTGCTGCTGGGGTTTGTGTGACTGTCCTATGAGTATTACTTACCTTCTTTTGGCTTTACAATTATTTTTAATCTGAATTTTTAAAGATCAAATCTCTCCCCAAGTTACTCAGCATTAGTCAGATTTGACTGTATTCTAAATTTAAGTCTTTGATTTACATGAAAATTAGAATTCACAGAAAATGAATTGTCTTTTAGTGTGTTCTCAAAAAACGTTGACAAAGTAACAAAGTTAGTACCTTTTTAAAACTGAGATTTCTTGGATTAATGCAAATGTGTGTGAGGAAAAATATTGAATCCAGAAAAATGCTTCTCAAGTTTTGGCCACATATTTATGTTGTTAATCTACCCTAAACACTAGCAGAAAGTCTCAGCTCACAGTGATGGTGTATTAAGAATAAGGATTATATGATAAGTTTTAAAACTTATCTATAATAGCAGATAAATGTTGGTGACATTTGACAAAATATCTGAACAGCTGGTGGTCCAGTCAAGTTGACACATAATATTAACCATCATACAGACCCTGAAGAAGAATAAAATAATTATGTGCTATTTATTTAAGATATATTTTGCATTTAAAGGACAGCCATCTGATAGTGTGTCACAAATGAAGAAAGTACATATACAAAATTAAGTTAGTAAAACACGTAGTTCTAGCCAGACCCTTTCAAATCTTTAACTCTGTGCAGTTATGTGGAGAAGATTTTAGAGTAGATACACTGCCTTGATATTTAAATTATACTTGTAAGGCTATACACATGGTAATATTGCAGTACATAGAAATAGGATGCCATTATAAAACTTGAGTTTAGATATATATGCATTTGTATAAAATTGAATCTTAGGATTACAGTATAATGAGGTACAGACCAACAGGGGAGACATGAGTTTTATTAAAGATGCTTATCTGAGATTCCTTTGTAGACAAATTGCCTCAAATGCCCATCACTGCCATGGAAGCTGTAATTTTATACATCTGATTCACGAAGTGAGTAGTGAATATCATTTCTTGGTGCACAGATATCTGCCTCTTGTCAGGCAGTTTTCACATTTCATCTCTTCGTCTTTGACATGTTGGAATTAGAGTCCTCAGTTTCAAAGTGATTGGTGTGAAATGCTGTTATGATAAAAAGCACTGTGATACCATGAAAAGCCAAATCATAAAATAAATAATCCATAACAACACAAACTCATAATACAGAAATATTTTCAAAACACACACACGCAGTAAAAAAAAAAAAAAAATTGTCGTTTACACTGCAAGAAAAAGTTTTTTTTTTTTAGTCAATAGCTGCTGAATATTCTCTCAAAAGCATGTTTCCTTTTCAATTTGTATACAAGTCAAAATGTTCATCCTCACTATGTAGACATTTATCAAGTGTATTGAGGACCATCTTTCTTTCACTAAAACAGAGGCTATTTATTAATTCTAGGAAACTCAAAATTGAGGCGAATATCTCACAATGCATAGGAGCCAGGGCTGCCTCCAACTTTTCTCATACCACCCAGAGGATGCCCTCACTTTTCTCCAGATTATCATGAATACATAGCTTGATTTCATTCTGATGCAAATAACACCCATGACTAAATGACTATAGAGAGGCTGCAGATTGGGAAGGAAACCCAATGGAATCAATCCACATAGCTCAAAAGAAGGCAAAGACGAGGATGTGGTTTTAAAAATCAATTCAGATGAATGAATTGCTGCCAGGAATAGAACTGAAGATTTCATTTTCAATAACTACCTAATTACATCAAATTTAATTTTCTGAATGGGTTTCTATTGTTATGTTTAAAAGTTTTTTTTTTTTTTTTGAAGCTTTCCTTTCTTTATTAAAAAATATTTCTTCAATTTGGGGCAGTTGGAATGATCTCAGGTAAATTTTAAACATTAGTTAATCAGCGTTTCCTGAGGAGATAGCTATTGTTTTTTTTTTTTTATTACATTCATAATTTAACTTTTTTTTTTATTATTATACTTTAAGTTCTAGGGTACATGTGCATAACGTGCAGGTTTGTTACATATGTATATATGTGCCATGTTGGTGTGCTGCACCCATCAACTCCTCAGCACCCATCAATTCATCATTTATATCAGGTATAACTCTCCAATGCAATCCCTCCCCCCTCCCCCCCCATGATAGGCCCCATTGTGTGATGTTCCCCTTCCCGAGTCCAAGTGAGCTCATTTATTGGAAAATTCTGATAGGTAAATACTTTTGTTCTGTCATTTTTGGTGCAAGTCCCCTTGTTAGGACATGGTTCTATGAGATAAAAGTTGAAATTAATAAGAATGAATATGAATGCACACATAATGAACATTATATGTATAATCTATGGATGTATATTGATATAAATCTATTAATATAAATCTAGTTGACTCTTACACAATAGAAG
>NW_022294774.1:0-1052 GCF_002776525.5 Piliocolobus tephrosceles | reverse complement strand
TTTTTTTTAACCTTGGGTATAACAAGTTGGAAATTCAACATAGCCCTCTCTGATCCTGATAGAGTAACAAGAAAGACAAAAATGTAAAAATCTCTGCAATTTATACTCTACATTTCAGTTCTGCAGTAATGTATTAGGTTGTTCTATTTGTGTATGGAAACAAATGAACAAAAAATAGTGACTAATGAGAACAGAGTGATTTTGTGAAATATAAAAATGTATATTTATTCTTGTTTCAAGCACAATTCTGCAGTGCTTGTCATACATCTCCCACAAAATGCAGAAAGAGCAGTTTTTCATTGGTTACGTGATGGGAATGAGGCAGTCAAGCTTAGGACACATAGGATTCAAATTATAAACACTAATGAATACTCTGGAATTTGGAATTCTCATTAGAGATGTGTCTACGTATTAAGCCGAACTTTTTAAAAGAAGACAGAAATAGTTTTTTTAATCCTGTTTCTGCTACTTGTTCACTGTGTGGATTCAGACAATTACCTAACCTCTCTGATCTGCAAAGTGAGAATAACAACATCTAATTGACAGGATTATGTTTGGGCATGGTTAAGATATTGCAGGTAAAACGCTTGCCATAAAGAGGCTTGGGAGAACTCCATCTTAGGCAATAGAATATCAATCAAAAGGTAACACAAGTTTACCAAAGCTAGCATTTATGTAAGCGTTATTTCTATATTTTTATAGCTAAAATGTGTATGTATACATATAACATATATGTGCACATATATGCGCACATAACATATATACACACACATAAGAATTCTAGGCTGTTTTAGTAACGGCACTCAGAAATCACTGAAATCACAGATTTAAAGAAGTTTTGGGCTAAAGGTTATTTAGGTGTCAGTATTACAGATGCTTCAACAGATGGACAATAATATCCAAACACATCTACCAAACAGAAATTCTTATATGGCCTAGAGGAATGAATTTTGAT
Source organism: Piliocolobus tephrosceles (assembly GCF_002776525.5). Lineage (NCBI taxonomy): Eukaryota > Metazoa > Chordata > Mammalia > Primates > Cercopithecidae > Piliocolobus > Piliocolobus tephrosceles. The sequence goes on along the minus strand of NW_022294774.1, from coordinate 97 downwards.
GGTCTGAGAAGGATAGATGAAATATTTTCATGTTTCTATTTTTAAGCTTAGAAAATTTATGGTTTTGCTAATTGTATACTGCCTTTTATTCCTTCAC
>NW_022294773.1:0-1144 GCF_002776525.5 Piliocolobus tephrosceles | reverse complement strand
ATCAAAAGAGACAAAGAAGGCCATTACATAATGGTAAAGGGATCAATCCAACAGGAAGAGCTAACTATCCTAAATATATATGCACCTAATACAGGAGCACCCAGATTCATAAAGCAAGTCCTTAGAGACTTACAAAGAGACTTAGACTCCCATACAATAATAATGGGAGACTTCAACACTCCACTGTCAACATTAGACAGATCAACGAGACAGAAAGTTAACAAGGATATCCAGGAATTGAACTCATCTCTGCACCACGCGGACCTAATAGACATCTATAGAACTCTCCACCCCAAGGCAACAGAATATACATTCTTCTCAGCACCACATCACACTTATTCCAAAATTGACCACATAATTGGAAGTAAAGCACTCCTCAGCAAATGTAAAAGAACAGAAATTATAACAAACTGTCTCTCTGACCACAGTGCAATCAAACTAGAACTCAGGACTAAGAAATTCAATCAAAACCGCTCAACTACATGGAAACTGAACAACCTGCTCCTGAATGACTACTGGGTACATAACGAAATGAAAGCAGAAATAAAGATGTTCTTTGAATCCAATGAGAACAAAGATACAACATACCAGAATCTCTGGGACACATTTAAAGCAGTATGTAGAGGGAAATTTATAGCACTAAGTGCCCACAAGAGAAAGCAGGAAAGATCTAAAATTGACACTCTAACATCACAATTAAAAGAACTAGAGAGGCAAGAGCAAACACATTCAAAAGCTAGCAGAAGGCAAGAAATAACTAAGATCAGAGCAGAACTGAAGGAGATAGAGACACAAAAAACCCTCCAAAAAATCAATGAATCCAGGAGTTGGTTTTTTGAAAAGATCAACAAAATTGACAGACCGCTAGCAAGATTAATAAAGAAGAAAAGAGAGAGGAATCAAATAGACGCAATAAAAAATGATAAAGGGGATATCACCACCGACCCCACAGAAATACAAACTACCATCAGAGAATACTATAAACACCTCTACGCAAATCAACTAGAAAATCTAGAAGAAATGGATAATTTCCTGGACGCGTACACTCTTCCAAGACTAAACCAGGAAGAAGTTGAATCCCTGAATAGACCAATAGCAGCCTCTGAAATTGAGGCAACAATTAATAGCCTGCCCACCAAAAAAA
>NW_022294772.1:0-1094 GCF_002776525.5 Piliocolobus tephrosceles | reverse complement strand
AACATACGTGTGCATGTGTCTTTATAGCAGCATGATTTATAATCCTTTGGGTATATACCCAGTAGTGGGATGGCTGGGTCATATGGTACATCTAGATCTAGATCCTTGAGGAATCGCCATACTGTTTTCCATAATGGTTGAACTAGTTTACAATCCCACCAACAGTGTAAAAGTGTTCCTATTTCTCCACATCCTCTCCAGCACCTGTTGTTTCCTGACTTTTTAATGATTGCCATTCTAACTGGTGTGAGATGGTATCTCATTGTGGTTTTGATTTGCATTTCTCTGATGGCCAGTGATGATGAGCATTTTTTCATGTGTCTGTTGGCTGTATGAATGTCTTCTTTTGAGAAATGTCTGTTCATATCCTTTGCCCACTTTTGGATGGGGTTGTTTGTTTTTTTCTTGTATATTTGTTTGAGTTCTTTGTAGATTCTGGAAATTAGCCCTTTGTCAGATGAGTAGATTGCAAAAATTTTCTCCCATTCTGTAGGTTGCCTGTTCACTCTGATGGTAGTTTCTTTTGCTGTGCAGAAGCTCTTTAGTTTAATTAGATCCCATTTGTCAATTTTGGCTTTTGCTGCTGTTGCTTTTGGTGTTTTAGACATGAAGTCCTTGCCCATGCCTATGTCCTGAATGGTACTACCTAGATTTTCTTCTAGGGTTTTGATGGTATTAGGTCTAACATTTAAGTCTCTAATCCATCTTGAATTAATCTTCGTATAAGGAGTAAGGAAAGGATCCAGTTTCAGCTTTCTACTTATGGCTAGCCAATTTTCCCAGCACCATTTATTAAATAGGGAATCCTTTCCCCATTTCTTGTTTTTGTCAGGTTTGTCAAAGATCAGATGGTTGTAGATGTGTGGTATTATTTCTGAAGGCTCCGTTCTGTTCCATTGGTCTATATCTCTGTTTTGGTACCAGTACCATGCTGTTTTGGTTACTGTAGCCTTGTAGTATAGTTTGAAGTCAGGTAGCGTGACGCCTTCGGCTTTGTCCTTTTGACTAAGGATTGTCTTGGCAATGCGGGCTCTTTTTTGGTTCCATATGAACTTTAAAGCAGTTTTTTCCAATTCTGTGAAGAAACTCATTGG
>NW_022294771.1:0-1259 GCF_002776525.5 Piliocolobus tephrosceles | reverse complement strand
CAAGGAACTTCTCTATTCACTGCTTTTCTCGATTTAAAATAAGCTGGGAAAAAAACCACAAAGAAAGAGGGCGGAGCAAGATGGCCGAATAGGAGCAGCTTCAGTCTCCAACTCCCAGCGCGAGCGACACAGAAGACCGGCGATTTCTGCATTTTCAACTGAGGTACTGGGGTCATCTCACTCGGGAGTGCCGGACAATCGGTGCTGATCAGCTGCTGCAGCCCGACCAGCGAGAGCTGAAGCAGGGCGAGGCATCGCCTCACCTGGGAAGCGCGAGGGGGAAGGGAGTCCCTTTTCCTAGCCAGGGGAACTGAGACACACAACACCTGGAAAATCGGGTAACTCCCACCCCAATACTGCGCTGTAACACCGGCACACCGGAGATTGTATCCCACACCTGGCCGGGAGGGTCCCACGCCCACGGAGCCTCTCTCCTTGCTAACACAGCAGTCTGCGGCAATCTAACCGCAAGGCAGCAGCGAGGCTGGGGGAGGGGCGCCCGCCATCGCTGAGGCTTAAGTAGGTAAATAAAGCCGCTGGGAAGCTCGAACTGGGTGGAGCTCACAGCAGCTCAAGGAAACCTGCCTGTCTCTGTAGACTGCGCCTCTGGGGACAGGGCTCAGCTAAAGGAGTAGAAGCCTGTGAAACGCGAACGACTCTGTCTGACAGCTTTGAAGAGAGCAGGGGATCTCCCAACACGGAGGTTGAGATCTGAGAAGGGGCAGTCTGCCTGCTCAAGTGAGTCACTGACCCCTGAGTAGCCTAACTGGGAGACATCCCCCACTAGGGGCAGTCTGACACCCCACACCTCACAGGGTGGAGTACACCCCTGAGAGGAAGCTTCCAAAGCAAGAATCAGACAGGTGCACTCGCTGTTCAGCAATATTCTATCTTCTGCAACCTCTGCTGCTGATACCCAGGCAAACAGGGTCTGGAGTGGACCTCAAGCAATCTCCAACAGACCTATAGCTGAGGGTCCTGACAGTCAGAAGGAAACCTATCAAACAGGAAGGACACCTATATCAAAACCCCATCAGTACGTCACCATCATCAAAGACCAGTGACAGATAAAACCACAAAGATGGGGAAAAAGCAGGGCAGAAAAGCTGGAAATTCAAAAAATAAGAGCGCATCTCCTCCTGCAAAGGAGCACAGCCCATCGCCAGCAACGGATCAAAGCTGGTCAGAGAATGATTTTGATGAGATGAGAGAAGAAGGCTTCAGTCCATCAAACCTCTCAGAGCTAAAGGAGGAATTAC
>NW_022294770.1:0-1129 GCF_002776525.5 Piliocolobus tephrosceles | reverse complement strand
ACTTATTCCAAAATTGACCACATAATTGGAAGTAAAGCACTCCTCAGCAAATGTAAAAGAACAGAAATTAAAACAAACTGTCTCTCTGACCACAGTGCAATCAAACTAGAATTCAGGACTAAGAAACTCAATCAAAACCGCTCAACTACATGGAAACTGAACAACCTGCTCCTGAATGACTACTGGGTACATAACGAAATGAAAGCAGAAATAAAGATGTTCTTTGAAACCAATGAGAACAAAGACACAACATACCAGAATCTATGGGACACATTTAAAGCAGTGTGTAGAGGGAAATTTATAGCACTAAGTGCCCACAAGAGAAAGCAGGAAAAATCTAAAATTGACACTCTAACATCACAATTGAACAAACTAGAGAGGCAAGAGCAAACACATTCAAAAGCTAGCAGAAGGCAAGAAATAACTAAGATCAGAGCAGAACTGAAGGAGATAGAGACACAAAAAACCCTCCAAAAAATCAATGAATCCAGGAGTTGGTTTTTTGAAAGATCAACAAAATTGACAGACCGCTAGCAAGGCTAATAAAGAAGAAAAGAGAGAGGAATCAAATAGACGCAATAAAAAATGATAAAGGGGATATCACCACCGACCCCACAGAAATACAAACTACCATCAGAGAATACTATAAACACCTCTACGCTAATCAACTAGAAAATCTAAAAGAAATGGATAAGTTCCTGGACACGTACACTCTCCCAAGACTAAACCAGGAAGAAGTTGAATCCCTGAATAGACCAATAGCAGGCTCTGAAATTGAGGCAACAATTAATAGCCTACCCACCAAAAAAAGCCCAGAACCAGATGGATTCACAGCTGAATTCTTCCAGAGGTACAAGGAGGAGCTGATAACATTCCTTCTGAAACTATTCCAATCAACAGAAAAAGAGGGAATCCTCCCTAACTCATTTTATGAGGATAACATCATCCTGATACCAAAGCCTGGCAGAGACACAACAAAAAAAGAGAATTTTAGACCAATCTCCCTGATGAACATCGATGCAAAAATCCTCAATAAAATACTGGCAAACGGATTCAGCAGCACATCAAAAAGCTTATCCACCATGATCAAGTGGGCTTCATCCCTGGGATGCAAGGCTGGTTCAACATT
>NW_022294768.1:0-1477 GCF_002776525.5 Piliocolobus tephrosceles | reverse complement strand
TTCCTGATTTTTTAATGATTGCCATTCTAACTGGTGTGAGATGGTATCTCATTGTGGTTTTGATTTGCATTTCTCTGATGGCCAGTGATGATGAGCATTTTTTCATGTGTCTGTTGGCTGTATGAATGTCTTCTTTTGAGAAATGTCTGTTCATATCCTTTCCCCACTTTTGGATGGGGTTGTTTGTTTTTTTCTTGTATATTTGTTTGAGTTCTTTGTAGATTCTGGAAATGAGCCCTTTGTCAGATGAGTAGATTGCAAAAATTTTCTCCCATTCTGTAGGTTGCCTGTTCACTCTGATGGTAGTTTCTTTTGCTGTGCAGAAGCTCTTTAGTTTAATGAGATCCCATTTGTCAATTTTGGCTTTTGCTGCCGTTGCTTTTGGTGTTTTAGACATGAAGTCCTTGCCCATGCCTATGTCCTGAATGGTACTACCTAGATTTTCTTCTAGGGTTTTTATGGTATTAGGTCTAACATTTAAGTCTCTAATCCATCTTGAATTAATCTTCGTATAAGGAGTAAGGAAAGGATCCAGTTTCAGCTTTCTACTTATGGCTAGCCAATTTTCCCAGCACCATTTATTAAATAGGGAATCCTTTTCCCATTTCTTGTTTTTGTCAGGTTTGTCAAAGATCAGATGGTTGTAGATGTGTGGCATTATTTCTGAAGGCTCCGTTCTGTTCCATTGGTCTATATCTCTGTTTTGGTACCAGTACCATGCTGTTTTGGTTACTGTAGCCTTGTAGTATAGTTTGAAGTCAGGTAGCGTGACGCCTCCGGCTTTGTCCTTTTGACTTAGGATTGTCTTGGCAATACGGGCTCTTTTTTGGTTCCATATGAACTTTAAAGCAGTTTTTTCCAATTCGGTGAAGAAACTCATTGGTAGCTTGATGGGGATGGCATTGAATCTATAAATTACCTTGGGCAGTATGGCCATTTTCACAATATTGATTCTGCCTATCCATGAGCATGGTATGTTCTTCCATTTGTTTGTGTCCTCTTTGATTTCACTGAGCAGTGGTTTGTAGTTCTCCTTGAAGAGGTCCTTTACATCCCTTGTAAGTTGGATTCCTAGGTATTTTATTCTCTTTGAAGCAATTGTGAATGGAAGTTCATTCCTGATTTGGCTCTCTGCTTGTCTGTTACTGGTGTATAAGAATGCTTGTGATTTTTGCACATTAATTTTGTATCCTGAGACTTTGCTGAAGTTGCTTATCAGCTTAAGAAGATTTTGGGCTGAGACGATGGGGTTTTCTAAATACACAATCATGTCATCTGCAAACAGGGACAATTTGACTTCTTCTTTTCCTAACTGAATACCCTTGATTTCTTTCTCTTGCCTGATTGCCCTAGCCAGAACTTCCAACACTATGTTGAATAGGAGTGGTGAGAGAGGGCATCCCTGTCTTGTGCCAGTTTTCAAAGGGAACTTTTCCAGTTTTTGCCCATTCAGTATGATATTAGCTGTGGGTTTGTC
>NW_022294767.1:0-1347 GCF_002776525.5 Piliocolobus tephrosceles | reverse complement strand
AAAGCCTGGGAAGGTGGAATCCTGTCTGTTTAGCTAAAGGGATGAGATGCTACTTGTTTGTTTTCCCCAAGAAGTTAACGACCCCAAAACTGTTAGGTCTTGACCCAAGACCACCACACTGCAGGCTGTGAAAACCAGAATGTTGTCCGCTGCGGATCTGTAGTTAAAAAAATAATAAATAAAAAGCAGCCAGACTTGGTAAACTCTGGCCATTCTCCTGGGGTACCCTTCCTAAGCGCCCTGGTGGAGCCTAGACAGTGGCCCCTAACCCAAAGCCTCTCTATGCACAGCATCACTTTTCTAAGTAGCAAGTTCCTTCTGTGCTTTAAGAGTTGCAGAACAGGGGCGCGGAGCAAGATGGCCGAATAGGAACAGCTCCAGTCTCCATCTCCCAGCGCGAGCGACACAGAAGACCGGTGATTTCTGCATTTTCAACTGAGGTACTGGGGTCATCTCACTCGGGAGTGCCGGACAATCCGTGCGGGTCAGCTGCTGCAGCCTGACCAGCGAGAGCTGAAGCAGGGCGAGGCATCGCCTCACCTGGGAAGTGCGAGGGGGAAGGGAGTCCCTTTTCCTAGCCAGGGGAACTGAGACACACAACACCTGGAAAATCGGGTAACTCCCACCCCAATACTGCGCTGTAACACCGGCACACCGGAGAATATATCCCACACCTGGCTGGGAGGGTCCCACACCCACGGAGCCTCCCTCCTTGCTAACACAGCAGTCTGCGGCAATCTAACCGCAAGGCAGCAGCGAGGCTGGGGGATGGGCGCCCACCATCGCTGAGGCTTAAGTAGGTAAATAAAGCCGCTGGGAAGCTCGAACTGGGTGGAGCTCACAGCAGCTCAAGGAAACCTGCCTGTCTCTGTAGACTCCGCCTCTGGGGACAGGGCTCAGCTAAAGGAGCAGAAGCCTGTGCAGACGCGAACAACTCTGTCTGACAGCTTTGAAGAGAGCAGTGGATCTCCCAACACAGAGGTTGAGATCTGAGAAGGGGCAGTCTGCCTGCTCAAGTGGGTCCCTGACCCCTGAGTAGCCTAACTGGGAGACATCCCCCACTAGGGGCAGTCTGACACCCCACACCTCACAGGGTGGAGTACACCCCTGAGAGGAAGCTTCCAAAGCAAGAATCAGACAGGTGCACTCGCTGTTCAGCAATATTCTATCTTCTGCAACCTCTGCTGCTGATACCCAGGCAAACAGGTCTGGAGTGGACCTCAAGCAATCTCCAACAGACCTATAGCTGAGGGTCCTGACTGTCAGAAGGAAAACTATCAAACAGGAAGGACACCTATACCAAAACCCCATCAGTACGTCACCATCATCAAAGACCAGAGACAGATA
>NW_022294766.1:0-18138 GCF_002776525.5 Piliocolobus tephrosceles | reverse complement strand
AATTCAGCTATTCTAGTCATATATCAAGACCTCAATAGCCACATGTAGCTAGTGGCCACCCTTTCACACAGTGCATATATGGGGCATTTCCATCATTGCAAGGGTTCTTTTTTGAAACAAGGTCTCACTCTGTCCCCCAGGTGGGAGCGCAGTGGTGCAATCATGGCAGACATCAACCTTGACCTGCTGGGCTCAAACAATCCTCCCACCTCAGCGTCCCAAGAAGCTGGGACTACAGGCAAGCACAACCATAACCAACTAATTTTATTTTTTATTTTTCTTATTTTTTTGAGACGGAGTCTCGCTCTGTCACCCAGACTGGAGTGCAGTGGCACGATCTTGACTCACTACAACCTCTGCCTCCCTGGTTCAAGCAGTTCTCATGCTTCAGCCTCCTGAATAGCTGAGATTACAGGCACACACTACCACACCCAGCTAATTTTTGTATTTTCTTAGTAGAGATGAGGTTTCACCATGTTGGTCAGGTTGGATTCAAACACCTGACCTTGTGATCCACCCACCTCGGCCTCCCAAAATGCTGGGATTACAGGTGTCAGCCACCTCACCTGGCCACAACTAATCTTAAATTTTTTGTAGCGATGGGATCTATGTTGTGCAGACTGCTCTCAAACTCCTGGGCTCAAGAGAGCCTCTGATCTCGGTCTCCCAAGGTGCTAGCATTCCAGGTGTGAGCCACCACACCCAGCACCTGCACACCCAGATCTATCAGTGCTGACCTAGAACCTCTTGAGAGTTTCTTAAGAATTCAGAACTGGGGCCAGGCATGGTGGCCCATGCCTGTAATTCCAGCACTTTGGGAGGCCAAGGCAGGTGGATCACTTGAGGTCAAAAGTTCAAGACCAGCCTGACCAACATGGTGAAACTTCACCTCCACTTAAAAAAAAAAAAGATTAGGAGAACGTGGTGGTGCATACCTGTAATCCAAGTTACTTGGGAGGCCAAGGCAGGAGAATCGCTTGAACCGGGAGGCGGAGGTAGCAGTGAGTCAAGATTGTGCCACTGAACTCCAGCCTGGGTGACAAGAATGATCTTCTGTCTCAAAGAAAAAAGAAATCAGAACTGGTTACCTTTTCAAAGAGGATGAGCAAGGGTGCATATCCACGAGCCACTTCCCCCTACTTGACTAGTTTACAGAAGTGGCATTCTGTAAGCACGATAAATTTAAGGGTGCAAACAGAACAGCGCAGTCCACTGTGGGTGGCTATTCTTTATGTGTCAACAGGAGTCCCAGGAGCTGTGACAAACGAGTATGAGCTGGCTGGAGAGGGAATGAGGGGCTGGATGGGGTTCAGGAATCCACATGAAAAATAAAACCCACAAGATAAAGCAACCTGTCTTTGGTGAGGAAGACAAAAAAATGAGAGGGATAAAAAAATGAGGACAGGCCAGTTGTGGTGGCTCCCATCTATAATCCCAGGATTTGGTTAGGCCGAAGTAGGCAAATCACTTGAGGTCAGGAGTTAGAAAGACCACTTGGGCATGGGTGATAGGAGGCTGTCTGGAAACAAGGCCAGTATGGAGGCCACTTTTGAGGACCAAGCGAGTGGGGCAGAGGCCTAGATGCTGGCAAGAAGGGAACGTGGAAGGGGTAATGGGAGGTGAGCCCAAAGGTGAAGCAAGGGGAGCACTGCAGTGGGCACAGGTGCTCCCTCCTGAGGGGCCGATGCAGTCATTGTCACAGAGAATCTTTGTTTTGTTTCGCAGACAGTCTCGCTCTATTGCCCAGGCTAGAATGGAGTGACGCAATCTTGACTCAGTGCAACCTCTGCCTCCCAGGATCAAGCGCTATGAGCAATAGTCGGCAGTTCCTCCTCAAATTAAAAAGACAACTACTATGTCATCTAGCAGTCTCACCACTGGAAAATACAAAGTACATGGATGTATTATGCTCCCTGATTACAAATGACATAGAAGAGCTATAGTGATCCAAACAATGTGGTATTGGCTTTAACACAAAAATACGGAACAACAAGACCCAACAAGGGAACCAAACCCAAATTCATGTATGGTGGACACATTTAAAAAAGAACACCCAGGGCATGAGACACCCCGGGCTGCCTTCAGTGGGGCCACAGAAGTGTCCTGGGGAGACCTGCAGCCACCTCTCACCTGGGCTCTGGATGGTTTCCACTCCACGAGGATTTCCAGAGTTTCCCCTCAGCCACCCTCAGAGTCAGGAGGGCTTCTGTGGGCTGCGACCATCTGTCCCAGCCTTTCCTGTCTCCATGACACACCGTGTGACCTACATATACTGCAATATGTAGGTGCGTGTACTGAAAAGTGTACAGTTAAGATGACCTACAACCGATGCTACTCGACGTCTTCCAGAGATTTTTCAGATATCCCCAGACCTAAACAAACTAGGGACATTCCATGATTTTGCCAACTGGCACCAGAAACTGCACAGAAACAGCTCCCTATGCTCCATCAGACACTCTCCAGACCCGCCCCTCACTCACAAATGTAACAAACGAGCATGAACCCAGGCAGTCTTCACTCCCAAGGGCCACTTAACAGCCTCTATCGGTCAGGAAGCCTTTGATCTGGGCCAGGCTGCGGACCCACAGGGGTGAACTGTGCCTCTAATGCTGAGCGTTGCTTCCCCTCACTGGGCTAACCCCCACCCTTGCACCAAGAAGGGCCCCCAGGGAAACTGCTATCTGGCATCCAGGAGCTCATGTAAAATGCTCCAGCAACCTGGATGGCCTTGGCCACCTCTAGTACTAGCCTTTCCCCATGTGGGGCTCAATCCCTGATTCTTGCTTGTACAGACGAATCTAAAGCGGCTGAGATCTCCTGCTCCCTCAGCCTCCCTGGTCACCTTGATGGCATCACGCTGGCCAGAGGCGCGTGTCTGCAATCAAGAATGAGGTACCCACAGGCTGACTTCCCTGGTGTGGGGAACAATGCCTGGGGCCTCCAGACGGCCTGCCCGAGGTAAAGAATCCAGCTCTGACACGGCTCAAAGACTGTGTGGCAGATATGGAGAGACTGTCCAGGCCTGTCTCCTCTTCTGGCTCACTGGATTCTTAGAGTGAGACACTGGGCATAAAGCTCTCAGCCTATGGCTTAAAATGCCACAGGGAATCAAATCAGGGTGACCAAGGACCAAAGAACTCTCCTTGGCTGGGAATGGGGGATGAGGGTTGCAGAGACCAGGGGTACAAAGTGATATCTGTGCCATAAGAGAAGAAACTGGGGATCTGGTCCACCCTGGGATCCTCAACCTGAGTGTGAGGCCTTGCTGGGCCCTGAGCTCACCTGCCCCTTGGGAGTCCATTGTGACCACAGTCCAGAGGGGTCAGTGTCTTCACTGATGCCAGAGAGAAGTCCCGGGAGATGCTGAGGGCATCCAGTAGTGGCAGGCAGTCTGGGTGGTCCACGGGGTGCACTTCAGCAGGTCCTGGGAAGGGATGAGGTGGTAAATGGGGGCTGTGTTTCTGGGATTCAATGAGAAGCCCCTGGGGAATGCTCAGTCCTCACCAAAAGAATTCAAAGGGCAGGCACTCAGGGACCCACACTCATGCCTGCAAAATCTGAACTGAAAATTAGTTCTGAACTGAATCAGAGCAGCAGGGTTGACTCTAAAAGGGCCCCAACTGGCTTTTCTCTCTGCTGCAGTCTTTACTCTTTTCTCCTGGCAGAGGCAGCCAGGTGGAAGCTCATCTCACCAAGCAGCTGGGAGAGACACCCCTCTACCTACCTTGCAGCTGATCCAAGGATCCTGGAGACCAAAGGACAGGGGTTGGGGAAGCAGGATGTTCCGACCTCCACCGAGAGTAACTGGCCAACTGCCAAGCTCAATAGCTAAGCTCTATTGAGGCCCTGGCCCTGTTGGCCTGGTTACCTCAGGCCAGGCAGGCATACTCAGGGCCCAGGATCTCTCTGCCTGGCTTTTCAAATGGTCTGTTCTCAGTGACTCTGGTGCCCTCTCACACTGGGCTCAGGCTTCTGAGAAACTCCTAAGCCCTCTCTGGACCTTCAGGGGCCTTAACACTCATGTGTAGGACCAGGATGCTCTGAGTGACGTACTTGGTAAATGGGCTGGTACAGCAGAGCTGTTGGGGACAGCAGAGAGAAAAAGGACAAAGACATACAAAGAACCACTCAACACCTCAGAGACCAGCTTTGTCCCCCACCCACCTTTCTCCCCACATGAACACCTGCTTTCGGGAAGCCAAAGTGGGAAGCCAAACACAGCAGCCTCCACCTCTGTTCTCACTCCCAGGGCAGACCAAGCAGCAAGAGCAGGTGACACACAGCCCTGGTGACCCTGTCCCCTCCCTACCTATGCCTATTCTCCCATCAGACCTGGCTTCTTTGAGGGCTGCCTCAGTCCTGTGCAGGTCTTACCTGGCTCAGAGCAGATAATCCCATGCACCTCCCACCCTGAATCACACGTCTATACCCAGCACATGCTACAGAGGCCCAGCACACTCTGGGTCACATCCAGAAACTCCACAATAGGAGAGGGGACATGCTGTTTCCCAGGAAGGGCAGCTGCCCAGGCCTGGTCATTCTCAGAATCCTCCAGTCAAAGGCCAGGCACAGCCAGCTGGGATCGCCATGCTTCGCTCTGACCCACACGACTGGCCTTGCCTCCTCTATGGGAAGGGACCCCTCCACACAGCCACAAACCCAGACATAACAGGACAGGACAGGCTGGGCGCCAGGGAGGCCAGCCAGATCTCCACACAAAGGCTCTGCTCTTAAGCAGGAGGCAGCCTCAGGGGCAAAAGTTTCCTGAAGCAACTCAGGTCAGGCCTCACATACAGGAGCCCCAGAGGCTGCAAAAGCACCAGCTCAGCCAGCCAAGAACCCAGGGCCACATCCTTCTGAGACCCAGACTCCAAGTGGGGATCGCTGGGATTCAGCAGAACAGGAGGACGTGACAGTTGGCAGACCAATACTTCGCAACACCCTTCCAGCAAGCAGCTGTGGACCTGCCATAGGAGTGGTGACAGGCAGGATGGTGGTCTGGGAAGAAGGATCCTAGACTGGATGTCCCACAGGACCAGGTTGTGACAGATCCCACAGCCAGCACTCATGCCCCAGCCAAACCCAAACCCAACAGCTCCCCAAAGCCCTCCATGTAAATAGCCTGTCCACTGCTAAACAGATACCTCAGGGAACAATCTGACGGCTGTGAAGAAGATACAGCCTCAACAGGGTTCCACAAGCCTTCTGCAAGCAAAGCCTTCTTTGCTTGGGTGCCTATTCAAAGCACTAGGGAAGCTCTTAAAAGATACAGGGACAGGCACAGTAGCTCACGTCTGTAAACTCAGCATTGTGGGAGGCAGAGGCAGGAGTACAGCTTGAGGTTAGGACTTTAAGAACAGCCTGGGTGGAATAGTGAGAACCTGGCTCTATAAAACGCAAAAATTAGCATGGCATGGTGGTATATGCCCATAGTCCCACCCACTTGGGAGGCTGAGAAGGGAGGATTCCTTGAACCTGGGAGGTCAAGGATGCAGTGCCCATGGTCATGCCACTGCGCTGCAACCTGGGACACAGCACAAGATCCTGTTACAATCAAACAGACAAACAAAAAACCAAAGATGCCTGTCTTCCGCCGCATCAAATAAATCCAAATCTCCGCAGGGTGACACAGGGTATTTGCATTTTAAAATATCTCCTTTGCTGAAGTAAATGTATAGTAATGGCTGAAAACCACTGAGTTATGTAAATACACTTCCTATGACTTATTTGTAGCCCTTTCGTATCTAGCAATTTCTACAGACCCTCTCTGTGGGCTTCAGAAGCCAGAATGAGCAGGGCCAGGTGTGAGGTGTCCTAGCACACTGAGGGTAGAGCACAGCTCCCAGCTCAGGAGGACCCATTTCTGAGGCGAAGGCACCCACCAGGGGCTCCACCTGTCTTCAGAGGGAAAATCACACCTCAGAACCCCAGAGACCCAAAAGAAAGCTCGAATTCAGCAGATACCTGCCAGTGGGCCCTGGAGCGGCAGCCCCAGGAAAAACTGCCATTGCACTGTCAGCTCCCTCCAGCCCTCTCTCAGGTCCCAGCAGGAGGAGGGCTCTGACTAAGCTCAGAGGTCTCAACAAATGGTGGGTTGAACCTCAGAGGACTTACTGATAGGCCTATAGTTACCTCAAAACGCCACCTGATCAGGGCCAAAAATGAGTCCTGGGAGGGCAGCCAGGAAGAAAGCAGGACAGAGAAGAAACACAGGGAGAGGGGGCCCTGGGACCATGTCAGATATGGAGGGAACCAGGGGAACGAGAGTAGTCCTGATGATTGTGCTCCCCACAGCCCCTGCATGTCTGTGTCCCCTGAGAATTCAGGCTGAGGAGCTCACTCTTGCCCCTCACCTGTTCCTGGGCTCTGGCAGGCTGCCCTGCTTCCTGCCCCAGCCTCACCTACTCTCCGCAGTCGTCACCACTGATGTGGGCAAGCTGATCTCTCTGGTTTGCTGGGCTCTCACTCTCTGCCCAATGGCACCGAGTTAACTTCTTTGCATGCTTTATTTTCTGTGATTAAAAAGGGAAGCAATTCTCACTAATGCCATATATCAGAGGAGAAAACAGGCACAGGGATGGCCTATGACGTCCTCACGATCACCAAGCTACAAGTGGGAGCTGGGCTTTGAATGGAGGTCTACCTATGCTCCTAAAGTTGAGCCGTCCTCCAAGGAAAGGACAGCACTGTAAAAGCTCAGTGAATGGGATGGGAGGGTCCTCACTAAGGCCTGACCAGGCTGGTACCCTGATATCCAACTTCCAGCCTCCAGAACTGGGAGAAACATAATGCTCTTTTTGATGAGCTCCCCAGGCTATGGCTCTTTGCTGTAACATCCTGAACTACCCCAGAAGTGCTATTCCATCACCTGTGTCCTATTCCATCATTCAGAAGGGAGTCACTAACCCCTCAGTGCTGTCTTTGTGGATACTGCCCACCCTAGGCTGAGATGGGGCACAGGGTCTGGGTCTAAATAAAATGGGAAGGCACTGGAAGGTGCAATGTCAGAGGAGGAGGTCTGAATTTCATTTAATCTCAACCTCTACTGGTGCAGCATGAAAGATGAGACCCAGAGCAAAAGTGTCTTCTCCTGAGATCACACTGTGACCCCAGGCCCACTGGAGTTCTAATCCATGCAACTTCTCACTCCTTTTTGTATTTCTTCCATCTGTAAGTGTGTGCAATATCTACAGGGAACACCACACCATGAGATAAGATCTATCTCAAACACCTCATGAGTTCCCTAGGAAGGAGATGCAAGCATAACCCCCATTGTGCATGCTGGGGAGGCCCCAAAACACCAAAGGAGTTCTCTAGGGTCTCACAACTGCTAAGATAAAGGTTGCTTGACCCAGCAATGGCTCCTCAAACCTGGGACCCTGGTTACATCCAGGTCTTCCCAAGGTGCTGAAGGGGCACACTTTGGCATAACGGTGAAAAGTAAGGAGTTGATGGGGGAGGGTGAGCGGCCAGAAGCCCAGAGGCGCCTTTGAGTAGGTCTTATGGAAAGGAGGAGCTTACAGGATGGAACCTACCAGATGTGACCTCACTTCCTTACTGACAGACCCCAACAGAACTTAGAATTCTGGTAACTAGGCACCCATATTATACACACAGCCCCATTTCCAGCTCAGTTGGTAGTCGACAGTTGAGAGAACAACATGTTCTCCTGCTGTGTCCCAACTTGCTGCCGACCTCCTCGTCGCAGAAGAGGCCAAAATGAGACTGTTTCCCGAGAATATAGACATTGGTTCAACCCTCACCCTCGACGCCTCTGGCCCTTTACCAGAAGGCACCCACAGGTAACACAGGGCCCAGGGCAGGCCCGTCCAGGCCAGGCCTCAGCTGTGTCCATCAGGGCAGTGCTGAGCCCCTCCCCATGTGTTTGGGGGAAACAGGAGAAGAGGGGCCCTCCCTGGACAGGAGCAGGTAGGTTGTCAGGGGTTTCGAGCCTGGTCAGTATGTCAGGTTCCAGCCCAGGCCATGCCTTCAGGATGGGAAGGTGAGTGTCGAGGACACAGTTTGTCTGCTCAGATCTGAATCACAAGACCTCAAGCTGTCATCTGCCAGAGACCTCAACCTCCTCTGGCTGGAGGTCTATGCAGATGCTCCTATGTGCCAAATCCTGTTGGGGAAGGGGGCGCCAGGGAGGAGTTCTAATGGGGGTCTCCCACTATGGGGTCAGCCAGACAGGCCACTGACACCTCTTGGCCCGGCTCTCGGGCACTCTCTTTGCAGAGCTCCACACAGCAGATCAAGCAGGAGCTGTTGGACGGATTCCATTTCTCCATCTTCTTCAAAGAAGGGCAGGGGCCCCCTGCTACCAACCACGGCCAGTGCTGGTCTGGGGTGAGACTGGACACAGAAGGGTCTCCACAGACAGGGACTCCAGAAAACCAGGGTGGGCCCAGGACTCAAACACAAATATGGGGACTCCCTAGGCTCTGTCCTAGGGCTTTCACACTTGAGTGAGCCACTGTCCTCTCCCAAAGGAATCTGGCTGCCATTGGTCCCCAGAGGCAACCTGGTTACAGGCAAAGGCCTTTTCACCTATCAGAGGAAGATCAGAGAAAATCCTTCTGTTTTCACTTGATGCTATGCCAGGAGTATCTCAGCATGTTGCTACAAGAACTGGGTACAATGGTAACACTGTAGCAACATACTCATACTGTTATCATTTTAACTCCACACTCTAAGTGTATCTCCGGAAACAGGCAGCTCCTCTGCCCTGCCGACCTCTTCCAAGACTTAAAATCCAACACTTCTACACAAACAAGTTGGGGGGTGGTGAATACAACAAAAGAAGGTGAAGCTGCTCTATGCATCTGTATGTAAAGTGTCATCTCAGAGAACTCATCCCTGCAGACCCACCGGGCAGGAGCTGTACCCACACATGTCACTGTAATGTTCCTTAAGGGAGGCCATGTTCCACAGCGGGTCAGCCTCTCAGTGCCGGTGGAGCCTGTCATGATAAAATTCCCTTTCTAGGAAGCCTTTGCACAGGGAGCATAATCCCATGTGCGTCCTAATAGGCTGGAGCAGTTTCCCAGGGCTGCCATAACACGCCACGCTGACTGAAGGGCTTAACCACAGAAATCTGGTTCCTCACAATTCTGGAGACCGGAAGCCCAATGTCAAGCTGTCAGCCTGGGGTGGTTTCTCTGGGCCTCTCTCCTTGCCTTGGAGATGGCTGACTTCTACCTCGGTCAGCACAGGGTCTTCTCTTGAACTTCTCTGTGCACTGACCACCTGTCCTTGTAAGAACCCCAGGCTTATTAAATTAGGGGCCACCCTAACGAACTCACTTCACCTGAATTACCTCTTGGAGTACTCCAAACACAGTCACATTCTGAGTCTCTGGGGTTGAGAATAGAAACAGTTACATTTGGGGGAGGGGACACAATTCAACCCATAAAATATACAAATCCCCTGCGGAAGACACACACCCGGGAAAGGGATATCTGGGTGAAAGGATGTGCAGATAACAAGTTTCAACAGCTCTAGCCAGTTGACTTTCCAAAAGGGCTCCAGCTGCTCACAGGGTCACCAGCAGCCTCTGAAGGTAGCTGCTTCTCTGAACACATCCTCCCCTGAATACTAACATGCTGTTAACTTTGTGCCAATCTGCTGTCTGTGTGGCACAGAAAATCACCTTGTTTCATTTCCAGTTTCAAACCTACATTTCCGTAACCTTTCCCGGTTTCAATACCTGCCTGCGTTTTCTCTTCCCCGAATTGCCTGGCAGATCCTGGGCCTTGGGATGCACTTCCTCCCACCCTGGAGTCTTCCGGCATTTTCCCTTTGGCCAGGGTTGGGATGGCCGTAGCTGTTTCTCCAGACTCACATTCATGTTAAAGAACAAAAACAATCATATCCCTTTAAGTCAAAGGGTTCTTCTAGAGCATCTTGTCCGGTGTGCTGTCACTAAAATAAGGAGGGGATGAGACCTCCCCAGGCCCTTCCCCTCCATATCAGAAGTGGAGCCTCAGGTGGCCTAGAGGGAATTTCATCCAGTCCTCCCTGTGGAAGGTGCTCTCTTCTGACCCGGGTGCCGCTGAGCAGCATTTGACATCCAAAAGCCCGCGTCTCCTCTTCTCCACCATGAGGGGGATTTTTGAGGATTGCAGGGATGATGCTCTTCATGCAGGCTGTTGATACAGAGGGTGCTGTTGCCCCACAGCTGACATTCACCGTGCCGATGCCTTGAGGGCATGAATCATTTTCTCCTTCTCCATCCTCACATGCCATTTTACCTTGAAAGCCTAGACCCCTTTTCACCATGGGCACCCAGCTTCTCCACATGCACAAGTCCCTGAAGGGTTGATGCTTCTTGGTGTGAGTTCCAGATCCCGATCCTCTGGTGGTTCATGGTGTTACCACTGACTCCCATGTCCCTCCTTGTCCCCCTAGTATGAAAATGAGATCTGCAGGATGCCAACTTTCCAGCCCGGCACAGGGGAGAAGCTGTTGGAGTCCCTGGTTCCAGCCTTTCTAACTAAACCCATCTCCTCCTATGCCACCTGCCTGGGTCCCTCCTGGGACTTTATCACCGTGCCACACTTTTTGGAACTGCTGTTTAGAAGGTGAGTGTCCATCCCCTCCAAGGCACGGAGGTGCCTCTGTCCCCTACTGTCTGTGTCTTGAAGATGCACCTCTTGGAGCCTCAGTTGGCTCCTCTGGAACAGGGAGTAATGAGAAGATGAACCTCACAGGGTTCTTGTAGGGACTGAATGATCTAAGACACAGCAAACAAAGGGGTCCCTAGAGCCTAAAACTCTGGACAATCTGCTGTGGGTGCTGTGATTCATGTTTATTACTTTTCTCTTCCCACTCACTGAAGCAGCTCTCAGCATTCTGCCACAAAGGCCCATCTCTCTTGCGCTTTGGAAAAGCACGTAGAAAACAAGTCTACGATGGCATTGGTAAAGGATGTCTGAGATTCCTTCTGGCTGGTCTTTCTCCTTGACACAGACAGAAGAGGGGTCCCTTGGTGCTGAAAAAGGAGCCACAGGCCCACTCAGACATCTGGAGAGGCTCACTGGGTTCTCTAATGGTTGGGGTTCACTCATTCAACACATACATAAAAAACACCTCATTTGTGCATTGCTCTTCTTGTGACTTGGCATAATTTCATAAACAAGGCAGACGACAATCCCTGGGCCTCAATTCTACTCAGAGTAGACAGAATAAACAGGTCATATCTACAGAATGTTAGAGGGGAAACCCTCATGGCCTCCTCTATGGATGGTGGCATCCTCCCAGGTTCTGACTAGAATGACGAAGCCCAGCAACAAGTATCAACTGGGGGAACTTAGGGTTCTGAAGGGCCTCTTTACCCACAAAACATGGGGGGAAAGAAGTGGACTCTGGCTGGGGAGAGACTAAAGGAGCCCTGGGGTTCATATGTCTTATAATTCCCACAACAAGGCTGACATCAGGGGACTTCCCCTGCAAGAGGCAAATAGTGAGTTCTGTAAATGGAGACTTAGGTCCCCTGCAAAGGAGAGGTGAGGCTCGGGTCACAACTGGCCACTGAGAGACCCATCCCCAGCACCGTGCCTTCCCAGCTCTCCCTGTCCTCCTCCACCCAACATCTGCCCCTACCCTCCTAACCCCAGGACCAGGGGAACCAAAGCTGGAGCTTTGATGAGCAAGCTGCTCACAAATCAGCCTGGAGCTGCAGTCTTGAGTGCCCAGGTGCACACTGCTGTGCTCCAGGGCCATTGGAAAGAGAACGTCAGTGGGACGCTGGGGCGCACAAGGGTCTGTACAGCCCTGCTACATGGCCAGGCCTGCCCCTTCCAGGACAGCACTGATGGCTTGGGGTAGGGTGGGGCTGTCCTCTACACAGGCAGCAAGAGGCCAGGGACCCAGAACCACACAAGGGTGCCCTGGAGGGTTGTGTGGGAGAAGGCCAGGCCTCTGACTCAGCTGTTCACTCCATCACCAGCACCACCACCTCCAATTTGTTCACCTGGCCTCCTGAAACCAATTCAGTTTGCTGCCAGGCCCTGCAACGGTCAACTTTCTGGATAAAGCTGGCCAGCCATACCTTTGCCTGGCCTGGACTGGGCTTGAAGGACCATCAGGAAATTGTCCTAGGCCAGTTGGTGCTTCCGGAGCCCAAGGAGGCCAAGCCAGAAGGTGAGGAGGCTTGCAGTCTGGAAGACTTTCCGGGGGTGGTGTTTTGGGGCTACAATTCCCTTAAATTCCATCCAGTCATTTCTATACTTGGAAATCGCAGTGAAAAGTGACTGGTATGGTGACTTTTTCTCCTCTTCCAGATCCTCCTCCACCTCCTGGGCAACACCCATTAACAATGCTGGCCCTGGAGCCAGCACCACCACTGCTGGTGGACCTGGGACCTGCTCTGGAGCCAGAGTCACCTGTAGCCATGGATGCACAAGGATATCTACATTCAGCACCAGCACCAGCACCAGGGGAAGGGCCCCCTCCAGGAACCGTGCTGGAGCCACAGTCAGCCCCAGAGTCACCCTGTCCCTGTCCTGGGACTGTCAAGAACCAACACACTGAAGAGCTGCCTGACATCACGACCTTCCCTCCCAGGCTGCTGGCAGAGCAGCTGACCCTGATGGATGCGGTGAGCAGCTGGGCTTAGCAGGCTGTGCCTCTGGCACCAGCTGTCTCAGACCAGCCTCTCCCTGAGGAGCGGCCAATGCCCTGGGTCCAATTTCAGCCCACTTCTTACCAACCATGGGATCTGGATGAGTTTCCTCACCCACAAGCCTTCCCTGTCTGCATGTAGACAGCAGAGATGGGACATCACCCATGCCAGCTGCACAGAGTGACTGTGCAGACTGAATGACAGGGGATGGACAGAAAGCAGGACAGGGCAGGTGATCACTGAGGGGCAGGCAGGGCCATGGGTCACTCACCCAGCTGCTCAGGAGCCTCACCACCCTCAGCACTTGTTAGGTACCTGATGTATACTAGATTCTATGGCAGACACCCAAACAGAGCCCAAGGTTGTAGCTGCTGCAAGGAAACTGCACCAGTAGGGAGAGAAGGAGTAGAGGGCTGACTGGGATGGGAGGAAGTAGAGGCCTCAGGATGGGGAGGCCTGAGCCACCTTCTAGTTCTTGGAGTGCGGATGGCCTGGGAGAAAACGTCACTCTCTCTTCCCACCCTTGTTGGGTTCTGGGCCATGATGCATTCAGGGCCCTCGGTGGGCAGAAAACCAAACCCAGGGACTCCCGCAAGTCTGGAGCATATTTTAAAGCTTTCTGAGCTCCAGCTCAGTTCCTGCCAGAGACTGTGGATGACTGTGGGCTCACTTCCTGCCTGGTACTGTGGATGACTCTGAGCTGGGGTGTGCCGTGTCCGTGACACTCTCCTCCTCCCCCAAAGGAGCTGTTCAAGAAGGTGGAGCTCTACGAATGCTTGGGCTCCATCTGGGGCCAACGACACCGGAAGGGGAGTGAGCACGTGGCACCCACAGTTTGTGCCACCATTGCACACTTCAACAGGCTCACCAACTGTGTCACCACCTCCTGCCTCGGGGACGACAGCATGAAGGCCCAGGACAGGGCCAGGGTGGTGGAGCACTGGATCAAGGTGGCCAGGGTAAGACATGGTTGGGCCTTGGGATTCCCTCTCTAAAAATGGGGAACTGCCTCTTCTTCATTGGCTTTCAGGATTGGCATCTGTATCTCTAGCCTGAGCCCTGCACATCCCCTAAGCCCTTCTTCCCAGAGCTTCCCTGACCTTGACCCCCATGGGCCAGTGGTGGCTGCTCACTTCTGACCTGGGATCTTCCTTGGGTTGAACTGAAATCTTTCTAGATGAGTGACATTCACTCAGCCCCAGGTGTGCCCTCCTGAGGCTCCCTGGGCCTCTGCCTCATTCAGGAAGGGAGATCTCAGCAGAGGGGCCTGAGGCTGAAGTGGGTCGGACTCCAACTCTGGACCTCACAGCTCACTCTTCCCTCTCCAGGAGTGCCTAAGCCTTAACAACTTCTCCTCGGTGCACGCCATCGTCTCTGCTCTGCTCAGCAACCCAATACATCGACTACACAAGACGTGGGCAGGAGTGTCCAGGTGAGGAGCTCCCTCCACGGGAGCACCAGTGTTGACTTAGGGACCCATAGGTCTCCCCATGTGCCCTCAACGACTCTGAAAGATTCTTGGAGAACAGGGATGCTGGAGGCAGGGATGGGCTGGTGGGTGTGGTCACTAAGCTGCCCGGGACTCCTAGGCAAGGATTTCAAACTCAGGAGCAAGGTTTTTTAACCATCAGGAACAGACTGGAGCCAACTGGAGGGTGTCAGGTGTTTGCACCCAGCAGTGGAACTGTGTCCAGCTGGAAGCTAACTGTGAACACGCAGGGGCTCATGTGAAGTGGAGATGGACCAGGGGAGGAGCGTGACAGTCCCACCCTGGTCCTCTGGAGCCCTTGTCATCAGATGATCCCACTGGAAACTCTCACGCAGGAAGCTGAGATTCACTGGGTTTTCAAACAAAAGGGATTGGAACTCACAAATCTCCCCGGTGACTCCCAAATTTACCCTTTTTTCTTTCCTCTGTCAATAGCAAAAGCACAAAATATCTAAAAGAACTCTGCAAAAAAGACACTGCAGTGAAGAGGGACCTGCTGATCAAGGTACAGTGGAGTCTGGGAAATCTGGGACAAGTGTTTAAGGGTCAGAGAAAAGAGCGAGTTTGGAAGGGCATTGGACCCGGTGTGCAGTGGTTATTTTGTAATGTTTTGACTTACCTACAAAAAGTGGACTTGAAAAATTCCCTCCATGCCTACTTTGGGCAACCAGGAGGAGAGGTATGTCGGTCGATGGGCACGTGGGGGCACGGGGGCAGGAGGCCCTGGAAATGGGATGTGGCAATGGCTGCTGGGCTGCTGAGCGGAGGTGATGAGCTGCAGCATTAGCAGGGCTCTGGCTCCCATGCTGGTCCATGCTGCTGGCATGGAGCTTCCTCCAGGCTGGGGGTGGTCATTGTAGGTAGAACTTTCTTCCTTCCTCAAACTGGCCAGCAATTCCTCAGGAAGCCAGGCCTCTGCTGCTGCTTCTGTCTGCAGTGCACCTCCATGGGCAGCGACTGCAGTCCACACTGGGGGAAAGAGGGAACAACAACAGAGGAAGCTCATGTGCCAGGGAGTCCAGTAGACTGCCCAGCTGTGGGTACCAATGGGCAACCTCAGGACAGATGTATGTGCTTGCTGGGACTCCCCGCTCTGCCCTTTGCAGACATCTGAAAACGGTCATGTCACAGGATGCTCACCAAGTAGCAGTGACACATGCTCATGACAAGGATCTGGGGGATCCATGCATTCCTAGGGGATCCTCCCTGACCAGATCTCAAAAACCTCCATGCAAATGAGAAGGCAACATATCACCCCACCCAGGATTCTGGAAAACCTGCCATGTCCGTCAGACTTGTCGCCTCAGGAGGCCACATCCTGAGTGGAGGAAGAGACAGTTCTGTGCACGGAACTCCCCTGGGGGATCATTGGCGAGGCCAAACCATGGATTTGGCATGGCGCAAACCCAGTTTGTGTGGCAGAGACTCCAGTGGGACTCAGATACGCAGGTGCCACTTAACCAGGTCTCCTAAAATGCCCTGCCCCTTTCCCATCACAACTCTGCAAGGCTGGAGACCTAGACACTCAGAGACTCCAGAGAACAAGACCCTGATGAGTGGTGCTGCTGGGATGTGGGGTGAAGGCAGCCGAGACAGAACCTCCAGGAGGGGGAGGAGGTGCCCTCTTTTGGGGCCCTGGGGAGTCACTGCACACTCTGGGTCTCTGTTTCCTCATCTGGAAAATGAAGGGGTGCTGAGCCTGTAGTGCGGGCCTCACAGGGTGGAAATGAGGTTCAAGAAAAGAAAGCAATTGGAGGGTGCTCGTGAATGGTTCTTCCTCAGAGGGATGAGGGGGAGAATAATGACAACAGCTGCAGGGAACTGAGCACTCAAGAGGCCCTGTGAGGTAGCTGTGGTTTTCATGGCTCTTTACAGAAGAGGAGACAGTCTCAGGGAGGCCCGGCTGCATGATCGGGTGACACACACAGGGAGTGTGGAGCTGGCCGGTGGTATGAGCACGGTGCTAGGTGACTCACGCCAGTCCCTGGAGATCCAAGTGTGGGGTGGCTCGGGTGTAACTGGGGGAAGGGAGGAGAGCCTCACTGTCCCTGTCCCTGACACCTGGCAGGCGGGGAGCTTTAAGGTGGCCACCCAGGAGAGGAATCCCCAGAGAGCCCAGATGAGGCTGCGGAGGCAGAAGAAGGTGAGTGAGACTGTGGCATGGAGGGACCGCAGGGGATCAGAGGACAGGACTCTTCCCCCACCAGCTGGAGACCTCCATATCAAGACAGCAGGGGCTTCCTCCCCAGCCCTGTCCTCCTATGGCCACTAGGCCTGGAAAACCTCCATTGGAGAGACCAGAGCAAGGGTCTGAGAAAGCAGGACTCAGAGTGGATGTGGGGAAGGGTAAGGCTGGGACCACAGGAACTTGTGACTTGTAAAAATCCCACCATAGAGGTAACTAGGAGTGATTGCTAGACTGGGAGGTCAGCTGGAATAGAGGAGGCAGAGAATTGGAAAAGGCCGCTGAGGGTCTTTGGCTGCTACAACTGGGAGACCTGGGGACGGGGGTTCTGGGACCCAGGGGCTGATGGGATTTCATGGGACAGGGCCTTGGGCAGGCACCTGAGGGTCAATACTCATCACCACTACCCCTCCCACCTCCCCACCCCTCCATGGCACAGGGCGTGGTCCCCTTCCTGGGGGATTTTCTGACTGAGTTACAAAGGTTGCATTCGGCCATCCCGGACGATCTGGATGTGAGTGAGCCTGGGGCAGGCTGGTTGGGAACCAGGATCCTGAGACTTGGGAGGAGAGGGGCCTGGACGGAGCCCTTAGATCTCAGCCCTTGGAAAACCTCCTCTCCTGAGAGCCTCACAGCTGCTCCTGTGGGTGGGCGTGTCAGGGTCATCTCATGCGGCTGAGTGAAGGAGGCTCCATGGCAGCCACCAGTCCCTATCCCTGAGTGGTGAAGCTGCAGAGCTGCCTGACTGCAATGCTGCTGAGGTGTGGGCTGAGCTGGACGCAGACTCTCTGTGGGGTAGTCCCATAATTGGGGGGTGAAATTGAGCCTTTCCAAGGGCAGGCAATTCCAGGGTCACTGAGTGTTTTCTTTCTGTGAGAGACCTGTTTCTCTGTCTGTCATCAGAGAGGGTTGGGGCAGAAGGTCCTGAGCCTCAGCTCCCTTGTCCCCTGCTCTAGAGCCCAGAGCCTGAGGCAGGTCCAAGTCCTGTCATGTGCACATGCCCTGACCCTGGTGGCCCTGGCAGTAGTGCAGCATGGAAAGGGGTGGGGTGGGGCTGGTTGTGGGCCAGGGACCTTTCTGATGGACTCTGTCTGCCTTCCAGGGCAACACCAACAAGAGGAAGAAGGTGAGCAGCTGGGGCACTCACGCTGGATGAGGGTGGGGACGTGGACGTCACAGTCCACCCTGGGCAGAACACTCCCTGGCTCCATCCTCTACATCTTAGGTTTACTGGGAGGGTTTGACATACAGGAGGAGGAGACCTATCCCAGTAGAAAAAGTGGGAAAGGCACTAGAATCAAAGACCAATTCCTGCAGGAGGGGCTGTTCACATCCAACTCTGGGAACAGGCTGGGGGCTTCATGGCGCCCCTTCAGAGAACGGCCCCAGGGACCAGCCCCTTCTCCCTGCCTACCAAAGGCCCCCTCAGCATCTTCCACCCAGGCCCTGTCAGCATCCTGCCTTCTGTCTCTAGGAGGTCCGTGTTCTGCAGGAAATGCAGCTGCTCCAAGTGGCTGCCATGAATTACAGGCTTCGGCCTCTTGAGAAATTTGTCACCTGTTTTTCAAGAATGCAGCAGCTCAGTGACAAGGAGAGGTGAGGGCCTGGCACATGGGCAGAGGGTGGGAGAAGGCTCTCCATTTTTTTTTAATGTGGTCTGGCTCTGTCGCCCAGGCTGCACTGCAGTGTCACCATCTCTGCTCACTGCAACATCTGCCTCCTGGGCTCAAGCCCTTCCTCAGCTTCCCAATTAGCTGGAACTACTACTGTCCACCACCATGTCCGGTTGTTGCCTGTTGTTGTTCTGGTACATGTGGGGTTTCACGATGATGTCCAGGC